>NW_004955426.1:1007554-1038091 GCF_000276665.1 Chinchilla lanigera | reverse complement strand
AAGGAAGGAAGGAAGGAAGGAAGGAAGGAAGGAAGGAAGGAAGGAAGGAAGGAAGG
The DNA here is from genome assembly GCF_000276665.1 of Chinchilla lanigera. Classification (NCBI taxonomy): domain Eukaryota; kingdom Metazoa; phylum Chordata; class Mammalia; order Rodentia; family Chinchillidae; genus Chinchilla; species Chinchilla lanigera. The sequence continues at coordinate 1,038,035 of NW_004955426.1, read as the reverse complement.
AAAGTAGTTTAGTAATGAAGATGAACTGTAAGTCCATTAGAACACTGCTTGGTACAAAGTGAGAGCTTGAAAGTATTAGCCTTTAGGATTGTCCTTTAAAAATATTTCTCTAAAATCTCTACTTAATATTTCAGATGTTACACTTCATACATAGGTATGTTTAAGTACCTATGAACTGATTTAAATTATATCTACATTTTTCTTAGATTTAATTCTTTAGAGGTGATTTCTATTTCAAGAAACAGCATTGCAGCAGTGAGAACAAACTTTACTTCCTGAAATTGAACTTGCATCGAAGTCACAACAGCTTCAGAAGGATTTTTCAGTTATATTAAATTGATTATGTAACTGAGAGAAGGTATACCACAGGTTCTTGCTGACACCTGATATGAGGGTTCTGAGACACAAGCATGATCCGTGATTATTATACGAATAGTTTGTTTGCTGTTTTAAAACACCCACCTTAGAGTAATTTTAAGAGAAGAAATCAAATGCATAAAATGTGTGACTGTGTAGAATCCCCTAGCAGAGAGTGAAGTGTGCACTTGAAGAAATAAAGTCCAAACTCTTGGGATTCCTGTTCTTTATGAAGAGCAGTTACATGTTTAATGCGTTTTAACTGTGTGAAAGGGATGAGGGAAACCACTGAAATGATTAATGCTTTTTTGTCTGCCTGAAAGCAAGGTGCCTTGCTTTGAGAGGATAGTTTTATATTCGCTGTCAATGCTATTTTTTCAATTGTAGTAAAAACATTTCTTCTTGTTTCTGTTGCATCATAAAATTGAAATACTTTTCAAAGAGACAAATAGGAAAATAAATATTATATAGTACCATGTTATGAAGCCATACTCATAAAATCACCCATTACTGAGGAAGAGAAGACAATCCCAGAGGATGAACTAAAGCAGTGGTTCTACCTTCTTCAGTGTAGAATTGCCCAGGACATGTTCATCCAGCTCCGAGCTGTAGAAATGGAAGCTGAGAAGCAGGAAATGCCTTGTAAATGAGACTGCTATGAATACACATTTCTGTAGTGCTCATGGTGACATTTATGCTACAGAATCAGCCGCACCACAGCTTCAGAGTTCTAATGCAACAGTGGTTTAGCAGTCTCTCATGCTCTGTTTTTCTGTGGGCTGGCAGAAGTCTCCATTCCGTGTGTTACTCAGGAACCCACGCTAGCACAGAACTGAAGAAGAGCGACAGTATGCAGACGTCATGCCAGGCGTGCCTCTCAGCTTTGCGCTGACCCTGTCTTCCTACAAGAGACTGAGCAGTGTGGTCTTCAGTGTGCCTGGAGAAGAGGAAGCAGGACCTTGAAGAGCCTTGGGAGTGATTTCCAGGGCCTCAGTTACTTGTACTGCGTTAGCTGGGAAGTAACCAAAGTGAGTTTCCGGCCATGACTGGGCACTGTGGAGGAGGAGTTTGAGTTTTAGATGCACCGTTTCCTTTCATTGTCTGCTGAGCTCTTTAACAGCTGTGTGATCAAGCTGTCTAACATGGTAAATCCCTTCTACAAAAATGATCTGTGGTTGTTGCAAAAGGGTAGGACCTTGGTATGCAATAAGCATTTAGTAGTCAGTACCTGTATGTTAAAGGCATGTAGTAATGAGAGATACTAGTGAATCTTGCATGATCTAGGATCTCAAGATCTCATGAACATTCTCATGAATGTTCCCATTGTATCGGAAAATATGTTGCCTCAGTTTTCTGGGCCTTCCATAACAAATTACCACAAGGGGTTGGCTTAAAGCGATAGAAATTTATTCTCACAGTTTTAGAGGCCAAAGGTTCAAAATCAGAAGGACTTGCAGATGGTATCAGGCAATCCTTGGCTTGTGGGCACATCCCCCCAGTCTCTGCCTCCATCTTAACAAGCCTTCCTTCCCTGTTTATGTGTCACCTTTGCTGTCTCTTAGAAAGACATTAATCATTGGAATTAAAGCCCTCTTTGATGATTCAGAATGATCCCCTCCGAAAATCCTTTTTCCAAGTAAGTTACCATTAACAAGCTTCAGGGTTGTGATTTAAAGTCATCTTTCAGGGAAATGTGGCCGTTGCTCAGCCCACTACAATACGAAAGTATTTTATAGCCCTATATAAATCCATGGCATATACACGCTGAGAATGCTGCACCATCTTGAGAATTTGTCCAGCCTCAAAATATAGAAGAATGATGTTGTGAAGCAACTCTAAATTCACAGTGGATTGATAATTAAGGAGAATAGTATCTGGCAATTTTCAAAGTTAGCAACATATAAGGATCATCACAGAAGACTGTTAGTATGGATTCCAAGCCCGGCCTCTAGATTTTTCTGATCTTTTAAATTTCTGGTGGCAGCTAACATGCATATATGTAAAAATTGCTGCAGATGAATCTGACACATGTAAACATTTGAAATTACTTGGAATCAATATGCCTACCACATACGCCAGCCTTTTCAAATGACCAGTGAGATTAATATTTAAACATTAATATTCTGATATTTACACCCTAGAAAAATAATGATTAATAGCCTTCTTAGAGGATTAAAACAGCTAGGATGACTATGGTTCACACTTACTCTAGTGATTCTTGCATGTTATGAGGGACTGTGATATACTAAAGACCACTGACGAAGAGAACCTGTCTTGTAATTTTAAATATTTCTATTTTAAGGGTTATGATGTAGTTAAATGTAGCTGCTATATACACAATGCTGTATCTTTCTGATTCAAAAACTAGTTGCATGGGACTCAATTTGTACAGTTCTCAGTTCATGCATCAATTTTTCTGTAGCTCTTATTATTATAAAATCATTTTCGAGTTTGTTAACATGGGTTGGCTCAGGAGCAAGACACCCTAAAAAAGTCATTTGTTTCTTAAGGGACTATTCTTTCCTTCATTTATGTCAATCATGGCTTTTCTGAACATTGATTTATACCAGATTTTCCTTTTTCTCCCATAAATGAATTCAGAAGCCACCTCTTAAGTACAGACTGAAGGTTTAAAATCTACTTGCTGCTAAGGAACTGATAAGCTATTCATACAAGCTGCTTGATCAGAGGAAAAGATCTGATGAAATAAGTGTAAGAAACCACTCCCAAAATGGTATCTGTTAGATTTCTCATGAAGTGCTAATATATTAAAAATTGCCCGTGTAGAAAGGGTCTGCATATACAATGAAAGTGTTTAAGATTAGAGACGTTCAATCCATTCATTTCTTTTGTGTTTAATACAACATTCAAAATAAATCAATGCTGCCTACTTGTTCCACTCTGAACAATGTCATTGGCATTTCATATATGTCAACAAGTCTTCCTAGCTGGGTATTTTATATGATGTATTGGTAAGTGAGAATTTTGGAAATATATATTCAGTTGGTGGTAATGGGTTATTATTTTTAAATTACATAATTTAAGCTATGAGGATCAATGGAAAGAAAATAGCCATAAGAAATGTCAAAGTGAAAACAGAGGTTCATTTTATTTTCTCTGTAATAAAAAAGAGATCGTTATTCCTTTTATTAGGCTACATTAAAAAGTCTGTACAACACTCTGTGGACTGGTATTTTAAAATAAATAAAATTGGGCTGGGGATTTAGCTCAGCGGCAAAAGCTCCTGCCTGGCAAGCACAAGGTCATGAGTTCGGTTCCCGGTACCGGAAGAAATCCAAAAAAAAATAAAATAAAATAAAATAAAATAAATAAAATTGTGTGAAGCTACATATGTGCAGAAAATATTGTAAGAAAAAAATGGGCTGGGGATATAGCTCAGTGTCACAGTGCCTGCCTGGCAAGCATGAGATCCTGAGTTCAATTTCCCATATCAAAAAAAAAAAAAAAAGAAAGAAACAAGTGTAACCAGTTGTTTTGTTTTGTTTCATTTGGTAAAGCCAATTGGTGTTTTTTTAATGAGCTGTCCTTGTGAAACTTACTGAACAATGCCCATGCTAATGCTGTGAAACAAAAGAAATACAAAGCAGATAGCTTAAAATTAACATTATATCAAAACTGGAGCAGTCTTCCCAATGAGGAATTTAAGGGAATGATGTGGAACCAGCCTTACTATGCTAGCGCACCTTTGTGTCCTACAGTTTAGTCTTGTCTTTGCTAATCAGTGCATTATACCTGTGTGTGTTCTCTTTTTTACAGTTCAGCAGAGGAGCAGTTTCATTGGCAGTCACAAGGTAAGGTAGAGATTCTTGATGAGTGCTTACACTTCCTTTCACATGTATCTGCTGATCAATTTTCCTGTGAACTTTAGAAAAAGATATTGGATAAAAATGTAACAGTACAAGTTAAGTGAAATTGTCATGATGTTCACCATTTGTTGCGAGTTCAATTTGTTTGTTTGTTTGATTTTGGTTTTGGTTTTGGTTTTGGTTTTGGTTTTTTGAGAGGGAGTTTTGCTATGCAGTTCAGGCTGACCTTAAACAAACTATGTAGACCAGGTTGACCTCAAACTCACAGTGATCCTCCTACCTCAGCCTCCTGAGTGCTGGGATTACAGGCATATGCCACCACACTTGGCTCAGTTTTCTTAATCCTCTAGTAATTTTAAATTGTCCACGAGTACATAGAATTAACAGGCGCTGGGTTTAATGTCGGCTTTCCAGAATTACAAAAGGTTTCTAATGAGATCTTTATATAGCTACTATATTTAGTTAGGATACTTCTAATTAAGAAAGTCTAACCTAAAGCTTTTGTATTAACTCGTCATGGGTTTTTGTTCACTACTTTAAAATGTCATTTTTTTTCAGATGGTCAAAAAGATATTGAAGATGAACTTACCACAGGTCTGGAGCTGGTGGACTCCTGCATTCGATCCCTACAGGAGTCAGGAATACTTGATCCACAGGATTATTCAACAGGTGAAAGTAAGTCAACTGGCAGTCATGCATGAAGACTGTAAAATATTGGTGTATTGTGCTTTTTTTTTTCTAATACAATTAATATCTCAAGCCAGTGTGGGCCTCAAGGTATTTTACGCTTGTTTTATCCATTTTTTCCATTTTCTACTGCTCTCTCCCCATGGTACCCCACCATGACTCCCATGAAATCATAAACTCTGGTTAACACTTGACTTCTTTGGATTTTTCCAACACATTCTCAGCATCTAGATTAACACATTTATGACCTCTCATATAATTGTTTAATCAGCAAAATGCTTACCTTAAAATTAATTACCTCTGCTTTTCTCACACAGACCATAAATGGTACTGATCTTTAAAAATCTGCAGTTATATAACAAAATGCAAAAGAACTGATGTATAGTATTAACTATTTAGTCTTATACTAAAATAATATGCAGTAACATCTTATGTTTCCATATTTAGCCTTATATGTTCAGAGTATGATGGTATGAACCCAACAGAATATTTAAAGTTTTTTTCACTTAATGGGATATTTTTCAACCTGAGTGGCTGAAGCATAAAAATGAAAAGGGCTAGGGCTTTAAGTTAGTCTCTTTTTGATAAATCATATATTTCCCTGGAATTAACAAAATTCCACAAAAAGCTAAAATTTAATCAAATGTACAATACCCTGGTAATTTTTGTACCAAAAATTAGTGGAGTATCTTAGACCTTAAATAAAATTTCCTCAAATGCACATCAAGCTTTGCCATATACAAGAAGATATGATTATGATACTAGAGTCATCTTGCAAAACATTTCCTATTCATACTAGCTTGTTTTCTCCATAATTTTTTACTACTGCTGTTCTTTGGATAGTATTACTGTGAATATTCAGATGTATTTAAATCCATGTACACGCCTTCATTAAAACTCCAAATGGTATGTGATTGGTATTTTATTAGTTCACCAAACTTTATATTTAAAAATGTAAAGTTGTTACTCTTTCTCCTTCAGAGTCATGAAATACATTTCCCTTGTAAGGCTAGCTGTTGTGGATGTGTGGTGAACTCATATTTGAAACAGATCCACCCAAATTATTAGACAGTAAGAAAAACAAAGAATTTTATGTCTTTCAGGGAAAAAGCATGGTGACATATCTCAGTTTTTATTTAAGTAATACATTGTACTTGATTATGAGTTTAGGATAAATATAACCTTTATTAAGTAGAAAGTATAAAAAAAGAAGAAATGTAAGAGTAAAATAAAAGAGAAACAAAATGGAAGGGTTAAGTATACCAATCTATGTGTGAACACATTTAACTATTCTCTAATAAAAATAGCAATTCAGGGGCTGGGGATTTAGCTCAGCGGCAAAAGTGCCTGCCTGGCAAGCGCAAGGTCGTGAGTTCGGTTCCCGGTACCAGAGAAAAACCAAAAAAAAAAAAAAAAAAAAGCAATTCAAATTTATGGCTAAAAAAACTAAAAAGTTACGATGTTTATGAGAAACACACTTAATGAGATAAATGTTAAAATTTAAAGATTAGAAAAAATAGCAGCAAATACAGAAGATGCAAACAATGGAGCAGGAAAAGTGATGTGAGTAAAGCAGGATTTGATTTAGAAACACATTCATCATGGCCAGAGAGGGGAGTTATGTGGTGAAACAATCTCAACTTATACAGATGTGATAAATCTAATGAACAGAGAGGCACCAAAGAACATAGACTCTGGTGCTCAGAAAAAACGAAAGGAGTTGATGTAAAATAGTACTGTGGACATTTACATGCACATTGGGATGGGATACTCAAAAAAGAGCCACAAACAGTTAGAAATTAACATATTAATGTATCAAGTAAATTTTCAAGTTTTATCCATTGAGTGACCTTGTAAATTTGTCACATATATTCCAAGAAAATTGATAAGATACAGGAAGATGAAGGTCATTATTGAAAGACCACAGCCTTGGATTATGATTCACTGCAATTTAAGTAAAGAAGAAAATAATAAGCAAAGAACATGACCTCACTAAAAACAGAACATATATCTCTGTATGTTTACTGACTCAAAAGGAAAGAAAAGACAAAAAAATTACAAAGCAAATTAAAAGGCAAATAAAATGGGAACATTTCATCATTAGCAGCATTTTAGCATATCTAAATGTTTTTATTTTGAAAAATAAAAGGATATTGCACTTGTTTAGGGAAATCTTAGAGTTAAATAAAATGATAGTAGGATAGAAATAATAAAAATAATACAGAGATAAAATAATTTACTAGAAAAGATAAATACACAAAAATAATAAAACAGAAGTAAATACATGATTTTTTTTTTTACTGTAAGTTAAATGGTAACTCTAAGCTCTTTTAGTTGAGAAGATCTGTTACATCTAAGTGAAATGAAAACAGTTTTTAGTGTCCATCTTTGTTTCCCTGCAATGTGTATCCCAAAATCACTTTCAGGGCTGGAAATTTAGCTCAATGGCAAAACATTTGTCCAGCATGCTGGAGGCCCTGAGTTCTATGCCCAGTACTGCAAAAATCAACCTACAAATGAAATGTTATCATAGGAAAGTTAAACGTTCCAGTAGGGCTCTTAACAAACTTGTTTGGTAACTACTGAATTTTAATTTTTTTTGAAAGGTGAGTCATTTTACATACTTACGTGCTGAATTATCTGACAATTCCTAGGACTTCTGTTAATTATACCTTTTTTAAGCTTCTGAATTATAGTTTAAAGATAAGGACAAGGGACAAAACAAAATGTACAAGTAGAAAGTAGCAGTTAATGAAAGTGCCACCCTGAAATTGTGTCCAATGGGCTTCTGACCCACAGGGACATGGAGAATACTGTTATGTTTAAATATTTGCTTTTAAAATTTTCAGATTCACTTTGAGACTGAAGTGACTGAGTAAAATTTAGAGAAATAGTTTGAAAATACTGGGTAGACAACAATCACTTGGGGGCTTACTGTTGCTAATTTCCAGTGTTCAAAGGTTCACGAAATGCACAGCTCAGTTGTTTTGTGTGTGTGCACAGTTACAATCTAGATGGGAGATAGACTGTATTCTAGAATGTAATGAAGAGAATCTAAGAGATTATTAATTCTAGAATGGGCAAGATGAAGAGAAGATAGTGTATGCTATGATACTCAGGGAGTAGGGACAAGCAGAAAGAAGCCCTATCCACCCATAGCCATGAAGAAGAATTCATACCAGCATGGTCAAGCTGTGTGGAGACAGCAAGGGACCCTAACTCCTAAACTCTTTCTTCTCCTGTCCCCTGATTTCCTTTCCATGACTGCTGTTGACAAACCCAATCAGAGGCCAAAGAGCCGGTTATCCTAGTCTATAGAGAGGGTGACACAGAGTGAATACAGAGCACAAAGAAAGTCAGTCATCAGCTCAGCATTCTACTAACTGCTACAACAATGTACCATGTGTATGTACTTGGTCTCACAAATAGATATGTAGTGGCTCTTTGACAAATTTCATCTAATTAGGGAGGGCGCATCAGATTCTGCTAGTCCCTTGTGATTATTCAATCAATGGCTTCATTAGCCAGAATAGCATGAACTAGCTAATGCTAAATTGGACCTGGCACCCTGCCCTTGAGAACCAATCTCTTAATCCAAACTCAAAAGGGACTAAAACAACACTAAGTAAGTCTAAATCCAGCCTGAAAAGAATACTAAAATGGAACCAATCTCAAACTCCAAGCATATTGTACCGAATGTGCTATATTTAAAGTTTTTGTTTTTTCAAGATCTGCTGAAAATAAAGTTAGAATCATAGGAACCCCATCTTCTGCATCCTGCGGCTGTAACTGCTCTGCCCTGCTGACTTTCGGGGGTTGTACAGCTATGTTTTGCAGCACTTCATGTCTTGGAAAAGTGCTGTCCTAAACAGTATGTAAATTATGTGGACAACCTTTGCCACCTTGCTGGCTATGTAATTTCAGTCCTAACAGATATGTGTCATTGCATCACTAGGAGAATTGTTGCAGACACTGCTGTTGCTTTACTGAAACAAAACAAAATACAACACGATAACAGCAACAAAAAACAATTTACTAGCCAAAATTTGCAGCCATTAGCTTCTGACATAATGCAGAACTTGGCCTAAACTGACATGGACTGGGTAGTTTAATTAATCCATGCACCCTCAGATACAAAATCTCAGAAATAAGGGTGATTATATCTCAGCCAATAAGTAAAATAATATAGCTAATCAAATATGAAAAATAGAGTGGGAAAAATCAGGAATATAAAGAATAGCTCTGGAGAGAATGAGTTACGTGTTTTACCACCCGAGAGCTGAAATTACTTCATGCTGTGTTTTGAAATAGTACTTTTTTCTATGCATATTGAAACATTGAATTTCTGCGATATTATAGACAGTTTCATTATCCAGGAGGAAGAAAAACTTGGGAGCTTATAAATTTTGAATATTAAGATTTAAAACAATGCATGACACTTTGAGTTTTCAAATCAGAATATATGTTAAGAATCAAGAATCAATCGTATAGGTTACCATTCTGAAAGGGACAATCCAAACAGAAGAATCGTGTGTTATATGCTAGAGGTAAATAGTACTGTTCAGGCTGGGCATGGTGGCTCATGCCTGTAATCTCAGACTTTGGAAGGCTGAGGCAAGAGGATTATTGTGAGTTCAAGGCCAGTCTGGCCTACAAAGTGAGCTCAAGGCCAGCCTCAACTGCATAGTGAGACCCTGTTTGAAAAAGACAAAAAAAAAAAAAATACTAGTGTTCACTGTGGGTGTATAGGCCTTGCTTTCATTCAGTTACTGTGAATATATTTAATTCACAACAAAATTATGGAGAGCTCAGGTTATGAAAATGTTATAAAATATAACATCATATATAATTATGCAATAATATTAAAACCAAGAGATGTCCCTGTGAAGGAGCTGTTTTTAGTTTTCATAATTTCTGGTAAGTACAACACCAAACTAGTCTTAAACTTGCATAAAAATAATAATCAAAGTGACAATTGGCTCAACACCTACAAGTCATGGTTGGGAAAAATGGCTGCTTGTTTCCATTATAGTGAGAAATAGATTTTTAGACGCAACCAGGTGGAAAGGCTTTGGAAAGTGGTCAAAACTCTGGATTCAACTTCTCTTACTCCTGGACTGCCCAGGGACTGTCACCTGGCCTCAGATGAAATCATGTCCTGGAACTGCATGTATTTGAATTAGTTTTTCACTCCTCAGATTGGTCATTCCTTGTGAAATCACATCAACATATGCTCTCCATCTAGGCTTTGAAATCCAAACAAGACAATCTGCCTTCCAGAAGTTTTGCATGGTAGCCTGCCTGGTCTAACCTTCTTTGAGGCTACACACATCCATTTAATTCTTTTCATAATTCACCTACACTTGTCCAAAACACACACACATACTCACACACACTTTTAGTGGGAAGTTAGCATTAGAAAAATGGAGGGATGAGCAAAATTCAGGAGAAAATATGGGTGTCTCTCAGGGACTTCTAGATACTATCACTACCTGGCTTTCAACTAATGCTCAACTTCTTTTTCTAAGATTCCACTTAGATATATTTTTTTCTATGTGGAAGTTGATTAAGAAGTGTGTTATACTTTCTCCAAAGCGGTCACCAGTTTAGGGGCAAAACCGAGAATTGAAAAGGTAAGAAAAGGTGTAAACTTGGAAACACTCCTTATCCACACCCTAAGCAAGAATGAACAATATAAATTTCTCACTCAGTATATCAGTCTCATTTGTTCTATCAGGGTTTTCTGAAAGTCAGCACAAAATAGAGTCTGATGAAAAGTTCCTGCACTTTAAATTGTGCAGGCAGCATAGGAACCCAAAACACAAATATTAGGAAGATTTCTCAAAGTGTGCTTGGAAATTCTGGAGGTCCTAGAGACTCCTGGCAGGGACTCTCGGAACCAAACAGTCTTCTACTCATACTGAGAGGCTGACTTTCCATGCTGTTTCTCCTATGAATCTTCGATGGCATTTTCAAGAGACCACATGGTGAAGAATTCGCCTTTAGGTGCCCCCTACTCTTTGGAGTAGCTATCTTCACTTTTCCCACAACTTTTTAAAATAAATCATCTTCCTTTATTAAACAAAAAAGAGACAAACCACACACTATGTGATACCATCAATACTCTGACAGCTCAGGGAAGCTGTTCTGTGTATTCTTCTCTTTAAACTTTCCCAGTAAATAGTATTGTGTATAACCAATTCCAAAGAAAGTCACTCTTAGGAGTCTTCCTAAACTTCCAAAGGTAAAAAGTGCTGAGACCTGAAAGTTTAGGACCTGACAGAACACAGAAAGATGGAAGGGCCAGGAGGGTCTCCATGATGAGGAGATAAGTGATCAGAAACCTAGATAAAATGCCTTCATGAGCCAAACAGCTATCCAGGGATATTTCTTCCATCTGTGCCAGAGAAGCATTGCTTTTTTTTGAGACAAGGTCTCACTATATAGTTCAAGTTGGTCTTAAACTCAGTATACTCAGTATATAGCCCAGGCTGGCCTCAAGCTCATGGCAGTCCTCCTACCTCAGCCTCTTGAGTTATGGGATTATAGGCATGCACCACCAATTGTAGCTTTGTTTTCTTCAAAACTGACTTACATAAATTTTCTGTTTCTTTTCACAATTGTTGATAGAGAAAAACTATCCTCATTAGATTATTTATTTACAAAAAAATATGTTTTTCCACTCTTTCTGCTACATTGATTTTTTAATGATAACTAATAAGAAGACAAAACTATGAGGAAGCCAAGAGTTGGGGGATGGAGTTAGCTAAAAAAATGTCATTCTATGACTCTAATGTCATGTACAGTCTTACATTTCAGACTACAGTTACTCATTTGACGTACATATTTCTCAGTAAATGCCTTTCTGCTCAGTTGTATACCGATCTAAAGAAACAGTAAATTACTGCACAATGTGAACACTTTACCAATTGCAGGTTTATCCATCTCTAAGTTTCAAAATGAAAAATCCTACTAAGTAAACCAGTAACATTGGTTTGATCTCAACCCATTTAAAATCTAAATGGGTAATTCTACATTCTTGGGCCTATTAACATTTTCATTTTCACCTGAAGCATGATACACTGAAAGCAGTTAGCCAGGTGAAATAGATATTCTCGAGACAGAGACATAAAAATGAATTTTAAAAACACATTTGTGCTCATGGACAAACCACATCAACTCTACACCTCCTCGCTGAGCAGGCCCCTGGGTCCTTACCCCCAGTTAAGTTTTGGAATCATAGATGGGCTGCAGCACTGTTTTCAGGGACCCTCTCCAGTAGAACTCCTCCAAATGAGTTCTATAAGCTGCTAATGCAGCTCAGGAGAAAATGACCAGTTCACCACCGCAGCAGCTTGCTCTTAGAGTAAGTTTGTGAATTGACAGGCTTTTCTAGATGCCATCAGGAGTCCACTTCTGCTATAAATGAAGCTGATCAGTATGGTTTAAGCTAAGCCAGTGTTTTTGTTCCCTGGACCTAATTTGTAGTTAGTGACGATTAACATACTCAAATAGATTTAAATCAGCTCAGTTTTCCTATAAACAACAATTTTATCACTGAATTTAGAATGTGTAGAGGCTCAGCAGTGCCGCACCTGCCTGGCACATGCAAGGTCCTAAGTTTGATTCCAAGTACCACCCCAAAAGTTTAAGAATCCTTTTGTATATAATCACTATTTTCTTTATCCTTAAATAATATATTCTATAAAATATTTCCCTTACTCTGAACTTCATGTTGCTCTACGAATTTGCTGTCATTTTAGATAACATTTAAGCCTTCCCAACATGTCTAACCTTCCACAAAGAAAAAGTAAAAATGAATTCAAATCACTCGTCAGTTATAGATGTGTATAAATCTTGGTGTGATTACTTTTCATGGCTTACATAAAAATTAGTTTCTAACTCATTTGGCAAGAATCAATCTATCCTGAGTAAGTAAAGTGTCCATACTTCTTGACAAACAGATTTTAAACAAAGCCATCACTGTGAGGAGTCCAGCCCTGAACATGTTCATCTCAATTTGGGTGTTTATTATTCTTTAGATTTCCTGAGTTAACAGCCTCACAAAACACCCCTGGGGCTCCTCTTCATGACATTGCCTGAATCTGCTAGCTCTTTCCTTTTAGTGCATTATTAATACTAAAACAACCCTTTGGAGTTAAATTTACAAACCCTACTCTTTAGAGACCTTCTCCTGTTCTTGCGGCTTCAGCTTTTTTTATTGATGCCTTTGAGGGCTACACCTTTGACTTAAGATTTCATTTATGTGTAATCAAAATTTGATCTGGGAAATTATTAAAGACCCTAGAAAGATTAAACTTGTCAGTTTCTAGTAACGCCAGTATTAAAGTTGAGCCCAGGTTCCCTTTCTGTCTACCAGATGTGAGTTCCTACCATGTCCTCAAGCTCTGTGATTGAAAAAGTAGGCTTCAGCACTGAGTTCCCTGGACACAGCTCCTGCTAGTCATTCCTTGGAGAACACACAAGATGACAGTTTCCGCTTTTTCATGCCCATTTATTTAATATTTGTCATGTTCTGGGAAAGACGTCCAATCATAGCAAATCAGAGTGAGCAACGCCCGATAAATACCTGGAAACATTCAAACACAGGAGACGTGCGTGCCTGAGGCAGCACTCGCTGTCTGCCGGCTTTAACTGAAGAGAACTTAGCTGCTGCGAGAAACTGCCTGGCACCTGCCAGTGTGGACGGAACCATGCCTCCAGCGATCCACTGAAGTTGTTGAGTTATTTTATATTCTCATTTACTTCCTGCCTACTTCAGCACTGAGTCCCAAGAAATACTTTAAATGTGTCTCTTAATTAAGCACCACCTTTAAACACAGCATCCTGCTGCCATTGCCTTAAATGTCCACAATCCCTGCTCTCACCCTGTTACCTAAGAACTTGCTGTGTAACATAGTGCACGTGCATTTATTAAACAATTAAAATTTCTTGGAATCTGGTCCATTACTGGTAAGGTATCATGGTAGGGTAGTGTTAATTTTCTCCAGGCATCAAGGCAAGCTGCATGGAAGAAGTGATACTTAAGCAGATTTGAAGTTTGAGAATGAGTTTTGGCTGGGCCAAAGAGGAATTTCAGAGTGAGGGAAGAGGACAAACTTTTTCTCAATGCCAAAAGGTTGTGATTTTCATCTCTCGGCGCTGATACCAGGTGCTTATTTGTTTTCTGTTTTTATTGCAACCAGCAGCCCCTCTTAATGAATGATGTGTTAGATGACTCCTTTGCAAAATGAAGGCTTATGGAGTGTTGGAAGAAAATAATAGGTGATGTATGGGACAGTACTATAATAAGATTTTCAGGACAAACAAATCCCAATCAAGGTTTTATTACTATCAGAGCATGTAGCTATGTAATTAAGTAAGTAGATTATAATAACAATAACACATTCATTTGGCAGTTTATATTTTTCCAGACACTTTCACAGCCATTATCGCATTTATGTGTTCAAATTTGGAGAATCTACGATGCTCAGAGACAGGATAACGGAAAGGGTGGTGAAGGACATTCACTCTCAAGTTCGACTGCAGTGCCAGAATCCCAGGCCCACACTGACAATATGAGACCAGAGTCAGCTGGTGAGACCCTGAGTTCCCTCGACAGCAGAAGAGAATGACAGCACCTTCCTCACTGTGATATCATCAATTAGGTTACTGTCAGCTGCTCAGGACAGTCCCTGGAACTGAATAGGACTCAGTATGGGAGTGCTGGAGGCAGCACAGTGGTGCATGCCTGTGATCCCAGCAGTCAGGGAGGCTGAAACAGGAGGATTGCAAGTTTGCACCCAGCTTGAGAAATTTAGGGACTTACCAAAACCCTGTCTCAGTTAAAAAATTAAAAGGGGATGGGTATAGCTTGGTGCAAAAGACCTGGGTTCCATCCCCAATACCCCAAAGAGAAAGAAAAGGAAGGAAGGAAGGAAGGAAGGAAGGAAGGAAGGAAGGAAGGAAGGAAGGAAGGAAGGGAAAGGAAAGAAAGAAAGAAAGAAAGAAAGAAAGAAAGAAAGAAAGAAAGAAAGAAAGAAAAAGAAAAAGAAAAAGAGAAAGAAAAAGAGAAAGAGAAAGAAAAAGAAAAGAAAAAAGAGGAAGAAGAAAGAAAGAAAGGAAGGAAGAGAAAGAGAGAGAAAGGACTGCTGTTACTAATGTTACCATTATCATCGTCGTCCGTGGCTACATAAACCTAAGGGAAGACTAGGATCCAGATCTGCTAACTTCTAGTCCTGGTTGTTTTCTCTTTTTCTAACACACACACACTGTTATTCTATTAACATGAGTGTGATTTAATGAACAGCTTAGGAAGGCCACCCTGGAGCACTCTGGCCTTTTCTATACTGTTATGTAATATGTAATTTAATTAAGGTTGCCTATGTGCTGGGACAGATGTTCAGCTAAAGTAGGGGAGAATTATCAGTTCCAGGTAAGGTCTCTTTAAATCTGTGCAAACAGAACAAGTGCACATGGCCATGGAAACTAAAACACCTGCTTCACTGAATCAGAAGAAATCGTGCAGCATCTATGTCAGTGTGTCCTACAAGTGGCTCCGAATTTTGTAATGAGCATCTGGTCTTCTAGTACTGGAGAGCAAGCTTCCCCCAGTCCACAGCTGGGGTGTCTAAGCAGCAGTTGAAGGCATGCATATTTTTGTTGCAAGCAAAGGGATCTCTACGTAAGGAAGACTTTTTGAAACTCAAAGTGTTGATATGTATTTAGTTATGACTTAAATAGTCCCTTGAGGTTAAACAATAGTAGCAACTCCTTGACTTGGAGACAGAAGGCAAAGATCTGAATGTCTCATCCTCAGATTACCAGGTGTGTGACACTAGCTGTTACTTTATCCTCTGTATTCCTCTAGTTACACTTTTAGGAATAATGCAAAAGATACAAGTCCAGTTGTTTCCACAAGTTGCTATGCAGTCTCTAATCAATTCATATATTTGAAAACCAATTAAGACATTGGCGCTGTACTCAGAATCATTGCTGCATATGTCTTCATAGCATTAATAGGATCAATCATGTAGTTTCTTTGGAGTTTTTCCCATGGCCAATGGGACCTATGGGATTTTGATCTGACCAAGGACCAAAGACTACCCCAAGCATGATCCCTCTGTGGAACTGGTTGACCCTCCTCTCCCTGGCCGGAACAGGTGAAACCTTTTGAGAACCTGGATCAGATCTGAAGTCTCTCCCATGATGGGGGACACCCAGCAAGGTCAACAAAGTGTGACAACAAGGACATCTACCGTCTCTCCTCGTTCATATTTCTTCTGGAGCAATTAATTCCCTTCCCCTCAGTGGAATGTTAGGGCCGACCTCTTTCTCTTCCCCGAGCATGGCCCATCTTCCAGCTCAGCTGGTGCATGTCCTCAGGATGGAAGCCCAGTTCTACCTCTAGGCTTGTGGTAAAGTCAAAAGTTCTGAAGAAAAGATATGTACATATAATTTAAAGCACAAAAACTATAAAAATTTTTTTAATCTTTGGCAAATTTGTACTTTCTACTTCAGTGCACAGTAATGTTAATAAAATGAATGGAGAATTAGTTATATGCACGATTCTGGTTCCATTGTAAAGTAATTAAGAAATGTCCTATAATTGTAACCTTTTTCATATTTTCAAGCCTCCAAAATTGAATGAATAAATGGTGTTGATTTGAAACCAAGTGAGCAGTGGAGAAAATCACTCTAAAATGCATACAGGGCTTTGGCTATTTTCCTGACGCCTGTGTCCTTGCCAGGTGAAAAGCCGGGGTTGTGAGATGATGATTTGTTGCCCTTGTGGCAATTACCTTTGTCAGAGTACATCTAGATTTCAGCGCCTGAGCTGCATGAGCGCGGTAATGAGACAGGCGATGTTGGCTTGTTTTCACGGAGTATTGATCAAATATATAACTGATTCTATAAAAGATGAGCAGATTTGTTTATGCCATCGTTTTTTTTCAGGAGCAGATAAGCCATTTTTTAACTGAAATTCTTCTGAAACATGACTTTACACTGTCACCTTAAAATCCTGCACAAACACCACCTGTAGGCTTCAGAAGACGTGGTAGCTGTCTGAGTCTTTCCAACATCCACAAGGTTACTGTGCTTGCTAAGTACATACTCAAGAAAGTCCATGAGAACAAACTCACATAATCTCTTGGAAAGACCAGTAACTAGGCAAATAAAGGCACACAACTCTTTATAGAGTCTGTTAAACTACTAGAAATTAAAGTTTGCCTTTGACATCACTGTTTCGGCAGTTCCAAAGCCTTTGCACTGTCGTGGCATCAGCTATAACCTTAGTGGCCCTCAAGGGGCATTGTCCCAGGGAGGCTGTGGTCAGTGCAGGGCAGTGTGTCCAGGAGGATGGTCATGAAGGAAAGAGCCGAGAGCCAAAGCAAACCACAGTGGGAACCCACCATTCTCAGGTAGGATGGTGACCACTAACCTGAAAGGGCCTTTACTATTCTGCTACAGCTCAGTCTCCTCTATTAAGCTGTGAGCTTCATCATCATTGCCCTCCCAGTGCCTTCCTCTCCCTGCTCCTCCTCCTCCTCCTCCTCCTCTTCTCCCTCCTTCCCCACTTCAGTTAGTCCCCATGTGCCACCACCCCCATGGAGTCTCCTTCTCTATCTTCCAAGTCTTTTCTGTATCTCAACCTTCCCATTGCCTGAGCCATAGAGTACCCTTGACCCTGCCCACTCCTGACATGTGAGGGAAACTCCTAATGCATCTCTCCACAGAGGCATCATATGTCTGCTGATTGGGCCTGTGAAGCCATCAGTATGGATTCAGTGATTTGTGCAGGTTAATGGAGACTTAACCGTCTGGTACATACTGTTTTCTTGGGAGTATATGTTTTATTTTTTTATTTTTTTTTTTTTGTTTGTTTGTTTTTGGTTTTTCTCTGGTACCAGGAACCGAACTCACGACCTTGCGCTTGCCAGGCAGGCACTTTTGCCGCTGAGCTAAATCCCCAGCCCCGGGAGTATATGTTTTAAATTGAAAGGAAAAGAATTACAACTGCTCTTGCATTGTGCCCTTCATGATGAAGTTGGGGCTGGATGAAAACACTTTTATACCCTTGCTTAAATTTTTTTTTCCAGAATTTGTTACTCCCAAAATAGCAACTCTTCCCTCATTGGTTAAACGTCTTATCATTTGATATTCAATGATAAAACGTAAAGGATCTTCAGATTGTTTAGAAGGACCAGCGGAGCCTCAGAGGGAAGGGAAGGTCTTAAATGCAAAGATCATGAGAAGCGATGCTGTTACTAAAGGGAGAACACACTCACTGTTGTCCTTTAAAATATTTAAGCCTTTTAGGGTGCCATTTAAAATATTAACCCTGGTCCTATTCGTAAAAAGAAAAAGCATGAAATCGCTCACACTGGCTGGCAGTAACACTATCATCTAAAACAAAAAAGATATAAGATGATTTCATGGTTATACTATAGTTTATGTGCATATTACTTTCCATGGAAAAAGAGGTGGCTCTTGCCATGGTACAAGGAAACGTAAGAAATCTTAACACTGTTGAATTTTTGTCCCCTAACACACTCTTCTTACTTCACTCACCTCAGATATATACAACAGAACCAGCAAGTATATTTACACTCCACTGAATTCCTTTTAATCCTCAAAGTGAATATTAAGCATCAGTTTGTAAAATGTGCCTGAAAAGAAAATGGACAAACTTTAAAAGGATGCACCCATCTAAGTAGAACATAAGAAAATAAAATACAACTTCATATGCAAATTATAATTAAATGATAAGCGCTTCCACATCAACCACATTAGCAGCAGCAATTTTGACACCATACCTTCTCTTTGTTCTCCTACTGAGCCTTGCTGCGACAGCAGAGATAACTATTCATCAGAGAGTATGTGAGAGCAGGGTGAATTCTACATTGTACAAAGAGCTATTAATAGTTTAAGCCCTGTCTACGCTCCTGCACTGGGGTCTCACATCACTATATGATAGCATTTGTCACCGATTGGAACATTTTGAGTATTTTAGCATCCGATTGCTTGGTGAGAGATATAATTATATTAACACAATTAACATGTATCAAAAAAGTAGACTTTTACATTAATTCATATGTTTCTGATGCTGTCTGATCCAAAAATAACTACTTGATTAACTAATTTTTCTCCTAAGAAATGTCTCTATGTAGGTCAGGATGAGATCATTTGAAAAATCTACTCCTTTGAGAACTTTTAAACTGCCAAAAAAATATCTTACTTGAGAACTGCAGACAAATTATATGGTCATTTTAGTTCTCAGAATTCAAAGCAGAGATGGCTAGAATCATGTGCATGTGATAATTCTAGGCTACTCTCAATAAATAATACATGTCATTTCTGCTTCACTGAGACTGTCACTGACTGCTCTAAATGACTTTCAATGCAGGGCCCAGCCTGCTCTCCCAGAGTGCACTTCAGCTCAATTCCAAACCTGAAGGGTCTTTCCAGTATCCGGCCAGCTACCATAGCAACCAGACTTTGGCCCTGGGTGATACAGCCCCTTCGCAGCTCCCAGCCCGCAGCGCTCAAGCCCGGGCTTCCAGCCAGAGCTTCAGCCAGGTACGTGCCCTCGCTGCGCTGTGTCCATGGGGTCCGAGGGACAGGGACAGGGGAAGCCAGGGCGGTGGTGAGAGACATAGCCTGCCCTTCTGTAGGCATGGCCCACCACTTACGGAAGAGCGCCCTGGAGCTGTGAATGAGGAGCAGGAATGCCAAAAGGCGATTGTGGAGTAACACTGAATGTGAAATACATTTTCTTCAGGAAAGTGTCAGTGGCTCATGCTATATACACTGGATATATTTAGGGGTGTGAATATGCAAATGGGCATCTATTACTATATCTGTGTCTATATGTGATGTAAGTGTGACATCCCTTCTGAGTTGCTGTGTGTACCTAGGAAAAGTAGTATGTATTATTTTTTCCTCAGACAAAAGCATGCATTTATTCTTTGGGGTTAATCCTATCAAGGAAATAGTATAAATGTGTAATCAGGTGTATAGAACGATTCCGCAGATAATTGTGACCCTTTAGGAATAGTTACACTTTGTCAGCTCTGATTTTGAAATGTGTCCTTAATTATTTCTTAACGCATGAGTTTGTTCTTAGAGTTTCCCTGCACATTTATTATCTGCAGTTGAAATTAACTCGGATGAAAAGGAGCCAGTGTTAACCTGGAAATCATTTCAAGACAGATGTAAATGTTGCACCATATAGGTGCCTCATATTTTGTTTTTAATGGTTGGTACAAAATATAGTTAATCAATCTACTAGAGTTAATATATTGGAGAGTTATTGTGTTCAATGAGATTTAAACTTCTTTTTGGTGGCATAAGGCGTTTTTTAAATCTCTGTGCTTTTGTTTCTCACAATCCACAAGCCACCCTTGCATGCTGATGACCTTAGTTTCACTTCTTGTGCTTTCATGGGCACTCCCTTTGCCAGTCACCCTCGACACCTCACTGCCACCGCTGGCTCCAGTAACCCCTGCTCTGTATCTGTCCCTACTTTCTTTCTATTTACAATGCAATCACAGGCTGCTGAGGATGAGACCTTTTCATCTTTGCATCTACAGCACCTAGCAGAATCCATGGCCCCAGAAAATGTTTGCAGAGTGGTAAGCGACAGAGAAAGTCTCAGTGGCCTAGAGCTGCCACCACACCACATTCAGATATGTGACACAAACCTTAGTGAAGGGTACACTAAAAGTTTTCATTGCATTTCAATGATTAAATGATCATCTTAGCAATACTTGCAGAAATGACTGCCTTATTCAAACAACACCCTTGTTCATGGGTTGCTTCATAACTTTACCTTTTGATGCTGAGCTATAGGAAAACAACATCCCTCTGTGAAATAAGGGGCTTGTCTCTTCACCTCACATTAAAATTCTGCTTTAAAGTTTAATCGGAAAGTCTCAAGTTGTAAAAATATCCAAGATGTGTATTTCCTGTCATTAGCGATATAGTTTTAAGGCATCAATAAATGTGCGTGCTGAGGGTCAGAACTTGAGTTTGAGGCAAAGTTTGTTGGAAGACTCACCTAGCATAAGTGTAGGATGAGCCAGTCCAAACGCCCACACCAAGAGGTGAAATGCTGTTCTAATGCAGTCAACTAGCACAATAGAGAGTGTTGCTGGCTATCTGAGCTCCTATTCATGTAGTTTAGCAGTTGTTATTTGTACCCTGGTTTACTTCAGCTGCGTGCTGCAGTATGCAAAGCATATGTTATTGTACATCCTACAGGACCAGTGACTTTAAAGGAATCCTAGAGAAATGTTGAAGAGGTTAACCAACATTTTCACTGGTTATACCCTTGGAAGAAGGAAGGCCACATCCATGTTAGCAGCATCTCTGCTCTTCTGACCTTGGAGTGGTTTTTCAAAGCCTATGATACATTCATTTCAGTATTCTGAATGCTGTTAAGTGTTTCCTTCAAAGCCAGATTAATATTTAGCATATCCTGTAGTTACAAAGTGCTGCAAAGCTAGTAAAGTTCCAGTTGTGACTGACAGATGCCAAACTAATTAAAGAAGGTCAGTAGTCAACCAACACAAAAATACTTCATTTTGATGTTGTTGGTGCTTAAAAGACATGTAGTTTTAAGTAAGGCAATGGTTTTCTATCTGGCTCACAAATCATGTCCGAATATAATTTCACATAAGTATCATGAATGTTCAAGATTCTAATTTCATTTTTTGACAAGCTCTTGTTGACCCAGCATACTGTTTATTGAATGTGCGTTGCAGGTTCTATGCAAAGCACTAGCAAGGCACACAGAGCCTGCATCATTCCCTCGTACCAGTACCAGAGCAAAGCCACAAGTCACAAAAATTGGCATAAAACGTTAGTTCTCTTGCAATTCCTTCCATGAAAACCTTTAAACACCGTTCTCCTCAGCTCTACTACGAGTTTGTGAAGCTGGGCTGAAGGACAGCAAGTGTACAACCCTTTCCGCTAGACCTGCAGGCCCTCCCAGGAAACGCCGTGAGCCCATTCATGGGTATTCTTTCAAACCCACCTCTGTCTTTGGTTCTGCTGAGCTACACCTCCCTGTGGCAGCCTCTAAGTGGGCTGTGTAGATTATTAGTCCACCCCATCTCCTTCACCAAGCCAACCTCTGCCTTAGTGCTGGCTCTTCTCAGGAGCCCTTCAAAATGCAGCTGCTCTTCTAGTTCCTTTTTTGTAACTCTGAGTCATTCTTTGATGCATGCAAGATGTTTATCTTGTGGCCACCAATGCCATCCTGAAGCTTTGTGGTTGAGACGGAGTAGGCGAGAAAATATACAGAAGTCCTGTCTTCAAGACAGTAAGAATGGAGGCTCAGAAGATCAGCACAGTGAATAACTAAATCACATAACATATTGGAGGATGGTAGATTCTCTAAGAAAGAAATGGACACAGAATAGTATAAGTAAGATTCCAACGGCAGGATGGGGCCCAGCATGACATGGGACATCATGGAGGAGACTTCGGGGCAAAGATGTAATAAACAAGGAAGGAGCTACAAGACAAGATGGTGGCAAACATGGTGGCTCCTTTATGGGGCAATTTGGCTGGTTGACAGAATAGCAGGGATGGCAAGGGCCGGGTACGGAAGTCTACAAGGTGGTGGGAGACCAAGTTGCTCATTGTGGAGATCTTGTCATTAACTAAAAATGAAGCGAGGAGCCCACAAAGAATTTTGAGAAGAGAAGCAACATGACCTACCTCATACATTAAAAGCACCATTGTGTCACTTCACATATTATGTCCTATACTTAGCTGCATATAAGTTTGTTTCATCTCATTAGCCAGTGGAATGCAAGAACCAGAACCATGCAGAATTAATCTCTGTATCCCACTAACTGGCCTAGGGTTAACCAAGTATTCCTCAGGTTCCTCCAAGATGAGCCAGATTATGTATAACTATATTGCACAGATATTCTAGAAAGGCAAGAAAATTTTTTGAGAAGCAAAATTGCCATTTCTTTTTTATCTTGGTTGTCTGTTGGATGTTCCACTGAATTTATATCGTAAAAGTCTTCATTCATGCCATATCACAATTATAAATAGACCACTGGCTCCCTTCCGCCAGAAGCCAATGTATTCATTCTTAGAAATGTTAGAACACTGTGCACACTCACCTCAGGTAAATGTGAAGGGCAAGGGAACTGTGGATGGTAGCGAGCTAGACTGGGGCATCCTGTAAGGTACAGAGGAGGAAGTTCCCAATGATCACTTTCCCAATAAGTCCCGATGATGGCAGAATGGAAAGAGATACAGAGACAACTATCATGATATCATGTTAGGTAATGTTTTTGAGAAAAAATTCACCTGTAACCTTGGAAATCAAAAGATACACATTTAGAGCAGAAATCATGTTGTGTTATATATTTTCCATGGCATGTTTGCGGGATATTGGCAAGATACTTGTTTTTAAAATAGCTTACAAAATGACTGCCTGTTGTTAATCCCTATGCTTTGCTTGTCTTTAAAACTTCCTCCTCTACTTTCTCTTTCTAATATATTTAAGTTAGCTTCAACAACTGAGATGTGTCTCACTGCAGGGAGGGTGTGCTTTACTATAATATTGCCTGTTCTGAGCAAATATTTGGATTATTAAAGTTACAATAAGTGAGTCTTTTGCTGAAATAATTTTATATGTACTGTATTTTTTGCCAACACTTATGTAGGTCTTAAGAAAGAGTTGGCATCAAGAAATCTCTCTTTGTGGAGCCTTTAAAATAAATTTGCATAAGGTCCTTATGTCACTGTTTTAATTTTTTCTCTATTTTATTGACACTGGGAAATCCAGAAATGGCCATATGAATTACTTTTCAGAGTATTTATTGGTGATGTCACTAATCAAATGTTTATTAAAGGGAGTTTAAAAGAAAGGGAAAATCTATTGCTAAAGATACAAAAATCAGCCAGGCATAGTGGCACATGCCTGTAATCTCAGGACTTGGGAGGCTGACACAGGAGGATTTCCACAAGTTCGGAGCAAGCCTAAGCTACAAAGTGAGTTCAAGGCCAGGCTGGACCCTGTCTCAAAAAGATAAATAAATAAATAGATAAATAAATTAATAAGCAAAAAATATCTACACCATCATGTAGAGAACTGGGGAAATGATTACAGTGCCACCCCCTTATACTGGCAGGGACAATATGATGTGAATATGATTTACAAAGTTCTCTCCACCTGCCCCCTCCACCATTCCCATAGACAAATAGAGAGCAGTGATTATAGTTTCCATCATTTTCTCCAAGGTAGTTCCTTATGGTCCTTCTAATGGAGATGTTCTCAATCCTTCCCAGTGTTCAATCACTAAAGTGTGCTCGTTTGGGTACCATTTTTCAATGTCAGTGCGATGTCACCATCTGGAAGCCCAGTCCTTCCTTCCTCACTCTCCATAACAATTCCAAGCAGGGAAGACTTCAGAGATCATGGTGGAGCTCTGTGTATAAACTGTCTCTTTTCTTTATGTTACGTACTAGGTTTGACCAAAACCACTACCATCAGAAGAACCACGAGACAAGCACTTAATGGCTTTAATTGACTAGCTCTAACATCAGACCTTCCTCATAGTACCAAGAGTTGCTTCCTTTTGAATTATCAAGTGGCATTTCTTTTGAAAATCACTGCAAAAAGAAGTTAGCGAAATCTTGTGAGCCTTGGTAGTTGTGCAAAAATATTCCATCCCAGGGAGTAGGTTCAGGGAATGCAGCTTTTTGGGGGATGTAGATTCATTATAATTGCATTATGTTATTATAGAAACATTTTGCGTTATACCTAAATACGATTCTTTGCATTTTAGAGTTGGCAGTTACGTCTGGCTTCAGTCATGAGAGTGAGTGGCTTTGTCCATGCATGTGTGCAATCCTGATGCTCCAGCGGACTGAATCAGTGAGGTGGCAGCGCGGAGTTGATAGTAAATCACATTACTAGGCTGTCCTCAGTCAGAAAACACCTCTTCCAAGATGTCTCCTTAATGTCCAGAAGTACTCAGAATTCATTCTTTCCTCCCAAACCCTTGCAAGGGTACATTTCCATCACTGTTTGGCCTCCTGTCTTACTTTCTCACCTCTTAACCCGCTCTGTGTTGAGGCAGTCCCCTCGAACATCAGCTCGACTCTTTTCTAACTCAGTCCAGGACCACATTCGTGGTGCTTGCCTCCTCTGAGCCCCTGAGCCTGGAGGCTCCGCCTTCCTTTGAAATGTGCCCCCCTAGCTGTCCTTCCTATGACCCGTGCCTGCCTGGGAAGAGCACTGTGGCCAATAGTGACCTCATTCCCCATCAGCCAGTGCTGTCTGCAATGGGGACACCATTAGGGAGAGGGTTGCCAGTCTGTTGCACCCACAGAAGAACGGGAAGGGATGAATATAGTAATTGAAAAGGCAGACTGCTGATCACAAGTCATGGAGCAAGCCTTTGGGAAGCCACCAACCAGAGACTCCAGGTCTCCTTTCCAGACATCCTTGGCCTGGCAGCTGAGCATGCCCGGGGATACTGGGCAAGTATCCCTCCTGTCCTGGAGCTAGGGGCCATGGTGACCATTTCAGGAAACTTGGCAGGTCTAAATGTGTCTTCACAAGGGCTGCCTGTAAATCATGAATCTGCTTTAAAAACTGAGCTTTTGTTCAGTGACACAGCTTACACGTGATTGGAAGTCAAGATGCCTTAGAGACTGCTAGCTCTCTGGTCTCTTATTAACTGGGTACAAGCATTGGGGTCCCCCCTTCTTTCTTTTTTTTTGTTTTCTTTTCTTTCATTGCCACTGTCAGATCGCCAAAGAATGAGAACTAAATAAGTTTCTAGGTTTCAAAAATCTGGTGACCTCTCTGCCATCTCTCTTCTCTTTATATAGAGATGTGAAGATCAGGAAACAACTGTGTTTAGTATTGAGACTGAAGCCACTCTCCACTCTGAGAGCCCCATATTTGCAGGGGTTCAGCTCATTTTTCCCAAAAAGGAGTAGTATCATCTTTGTGAACTGGAGAGTAGGCACCACAAATAAAGATGCAACAATAATAGAGTTCCAAAATAATGTCAGCGCAACACACTCCATGGAAGAGGACTGCTGAGCACTCTTAGCAGCACCTCTCCTATGTGCACCTCGGAGATAGTCAGCTCTTGTCAGTGGTTTTTTGAGTTAGTGAGTGTACTGATGCAGGGAGCTTAAGAATTATTAGTTAGTGGCTGTGGGGAATAATGTATGTGTTACTTGAGGTCCTATTTCTGTTGTCTTTCTGCACCTTCCCTTTAAAAAATCTTATGGCAGTTACATGAGTTCTCCATGTGCTACTAAGCACTACATGCACAAAAACAGGTACACATAGAATATAAAAGTCACAACTGTGCTAAATCCTAAATCTTACCTCAGCTGAAACTTATATAATAGCTAACTTTTCAGAGATTTGATGAATTATTATTTTGTATTTTCTCGACTTTCCCACAGTGCCAAGAAAACACAGAACTATGTCAAATGTGCCCAAAGGTGGCCTATTGATAAGCATTTAATCAGTGCATCTACACGAGAGGATTTCTCTGTGAATGTTTTGCTTCCTTGTTAGTTTCAGAGATGGATCCCTATTTTCAAGATGTGGGAAAGACAGAGCAGTCTTTGGACTGAGCCTGATCCCAGGAACTGAGATCAATTCTCAGATCCTCATAAATAATTTATTTCAATTTTCTTTACATATGCACACACATTCCCAAAGTTTCTAGGGAAGGACTGTATAGTATCTTTTAAATGAAGTGAAAATTAGCCTGTTGTTTACCTTTAAAATTAGATTTATGAATATATTCTATTCGTGTAGTTTTAAAATGGAATTGTCTTCATGAAAGTAACGTGGATTAAGTTGTGCAGGTGAATATTTGTTCATGTTATTCCTTATCCTGCAATAGGTAATAATAAGTTTTTCTGTGGCATGTGCAGCAGGCTTGAAGCACAGGCTATGTGTCCCTAAGTGGTAAGAGTTACTAAATAAAGATATGTAATCAAAAGAACAAATGTGCAAAAGTGGAAATTGCTCCTGAAAGGTCACTGTTTTTGTCCTCTGATGGAACAAAACAAGTTTCTCTGTTAAGCCAAAAACCATTTTTTTAGCACTGATTCCTGTATAAGCCATGGTGTACAGTTGAACATTGTTTATTGCAAACTGCAGCCAGGCACACACAGCTGGACAGTCCAGTAAGATGGCCACTAGTAACATGCGGCTAGGTAACTTTAAGTTAGGTAAAAGTAAATGCATGCTAAAGTTTAGTTACTGAGTTGACTAGCTGCACACGTTTTAAGTACTCAGTAGACCTGTTTGTCCAGCAGATGCCATATTGGAATGTGCCCTTTTAGAACATGTCCTAAGACGCAGTAAATCTATGGACCCTGCTGCCACACACATGCCTCACCAGTATGTCTGCACCCCAGGAAGCCTCTTCGATAGAGAATAACTTTTCAGACAAATAGATTCAGGAGGTGTTCTTAGAGTTGCATTTTAACATAGAGTAAACAATACCACTTAGAATATTAAAGAGTATGTAACTTTTTATTGCTTGTTTTTCTTTCTTTTCCCATGTAAAAAAAATCACTGGCAAAATTTCACGAAGATCCTTTGGTCAATTTCACAATACTGGAAAGATTTTTGAATTGGCCATCATCACCTGCCAAAATGTCTGAAGCTAATGTCTGAAGTTTTGACACTTCTCAGAACTTCTACAGCTCTGAGGACCATTTAAGGAAGCAGGAACCTTGCTCAGCAGGGTTGGTGCTACATGACTAGAAGTTCCACCAGACTACAAGAGAAGGTTTTTGCATAAGTTATCGAGAGTTTTCCTGAGATACAGTCCATTCCAATAAGTAAATATCAGAATGAACACTGATTTACTATTGTTTTAAATGGCAAACTACGAAATTATTAACTAAATTAGTTACTTCAGTTAGTATTTACTTGATTAAAATTATTATTTGGTAATGGCACCGTGAGCTGCATCATAGGGTGATTATTAATGTTACACACCCAAGGCGTTGACAGTGTCGTAAGCAGGGAGTTCCCCTTCGTTTCTCTGGTTCCCCTCCCCGTTATCACCCTTAGGAAAGGTTTTCAGAAATGCACATTGACGGCTTTTCCATCTGGATTCTGCATGGCTGAATGCTGCCAAGGCCCCCGTCATCAGGGAGCCCCAGTAGAGCTTCAAATAAAAAGGTCTGCAGCTCAGTACAACTTCTCAGAACAGCAGCATCTGGCCTGTGGGAGCCTGTTAGAAGTGAACCCCCAAGCCCACTTGGGGCCTCACGAACCGTAGTCTCGTCTATCAGTGGTGCGCAACTTCGGTGAGCACCAAGGTTGCCTGGAAAGCTTGTTAAATGCCACATCTTGGGCCCATGCCCTACAGGTTCTGTTCATTTTACAGCAGGGTGATCCTGCTGCTGGGGCTTGGGCACCTCTCGGAAAACCACTGTCTAGAAAGAACTATTCTCATACTTTTTTCATATTAGGTTGCACATTACAATTAACTGATGAGGCTCCAGAAAGCCCATCTTCAGAGATTCTGAAGGGTCCCATCTTCAGAGATTCTAAATTAAAAGGCTAGACTATGTAATAAGTGTTGAGTTTAGATAGACAGACACACGAGATAACAGAGATTGTTATGGGATATGGGTAGTTATGGGTACCTATAGCTACGTATAGGTATAGATATAGCTAGATACAGGTTAGATATATAGATGATATATAGGTAAGGTATGGATATGGATAGATATAGGTATATAGATATAGAGGGTATAGATATATAGATACAGATATAACTGAGGTAACCAGATTTGAGATACCCAGATTATTTTGTGCTCAGAGCTTCTGTTAGTGAGGAGCTCTAAGCTTCTCTGGCTGGAGCTGGACCATTTCCCTGGGGCTTAGGGGAGCACACGGGTTCTGCCAAGCCTGTTCGCTGTCCTCCAAACACAAAAGCCCTCATTGCCCAAGCCTCTGGGCCAGCTTTATTAATCACTCTTTCTTTCTTTCTCCAACAAAAATTCCTGTAGTTTCAGCTGTTCTGATTGCTGGAAACCTTTCACGGGGCAAAATCATGGAGACTGCATTTTGTCTTCACTCCTACTGCTAAACTCAGAATAACCAGTGTGGATTAAAATATTCCACTCACTTAGTAAAATCTATTAAATACATATAATACAAATAAATGAGCACACACCCCGGCGCAGAGCAAGTCTGTCAACAAATATTGCATGTCCGTCTCACAGCACACTGCTCAGTGGAGCATTTTGATGTTGCGCATTGAATGCCTGGGCTCTGTCCGTGGTCCAGGCCTCCCAGCGACAATCTGGAATGCTGTCTATGTGCCCTTCAAAGGGCCAGCCTCTCCTCTGGAATGGCCATCCCCAGCCCGGAGCAAGGCATCCCTGAAACCTTTCGTGGGGGGTGCCTGCCTGTCTCTCCCCTCCTCTCCAGCTGGCTCTCTCTCCTTCCACCCGACCTGCACCCCTCATTTCATTACCTTCCTTCCCAGCTTCTCTCTCATTCTGTGTACAGTCCTGCCCCCTTTTCACACCGGCGGGCTCTCAAAAACCTTTCTCCTCCCGGGAAAGCCTGGAAGATCCCAGACCTCCTGCCTGGAAAGGGTTGACAATGCAGTGTTTTCATTCGCATGCAAATTTGTCTCTGGATGAGATTCACGGAAGTGCTTTCCCTCCAACTGTCTTTCCAGCTCCACCCCGGCTCTTGTTGTCTTTTGTGTTCTTGTAAATAAATGAGAGGCAACTGGCTTTCAGTTGGAAGACGCAGCTGCAGGGGGCTCTTAAAAGCAAGCTAGAGAGAGGAAGCGAGGGGTGCTGAAAGATTTGGAGCTCAGGGTTAAAATCTAGAAAAGGAGGCTTTTTTTAGTCGTTTCATTTAGGACTGCTCTGACTCCTCTGGAATTGTTTTAAGTCCTGAAAATCCAAGCCTACTCCTTCTGGCTTGCTCTCTCTCTCTCTCTCTCTCTCTCTCTCTCTCTCTCTCTTTCTCTCTCTCAACTTTTCTTCTCTCAAAAGAACCTACAGCATACTAGCGGTAGAATAAATTCTAAGTATGTTTATTTCTGACGTCCTCAGATAGTTATGCAAGTTGGCCAGTTCTGGAGGTGGAAAGTGTATCCAGGGAAGTGATGCGGGGACAATATTTAGTGCCCGAATTTTTCGTGGAAACGGAGAGGGCCTTGAGGGAAATGAGGGCTGCCTGACTGAGTGGCCCTTTACAGTTTTTCTGGGTGTAGTTAATGCAATGCCTCTGCCAGTCCAGAAACACCCCAGAACTGTGAGCAAACACCTGTCTCCTTGGCCAGACGTGACTTCCATCCTGTGGTCAGCTGTCTTTGCTAGTTAGGTTTCCTCTCTGCTGGCAAAGGAAGGAGCGGGCCCGGGAACATTAAGGGGCGTGGGTGCCCGGCTCCACCGGAGCGCAGCGTGGCTCCAAAGCCACCCGAGCGCCCCGGTCCGCCTCCCGGCTGGGGCCGGGCCGGGCCGGGCGGGCCGTTCGCTTCCCCAGGCTAAGCGCGCGTGTTCTCTCCTTTCCCGGGCACAGGGCACGACGAGCCGCGCCGGGCACCTGGCGGGGACCG
>NW_004955426.1:950859-1007389 GCF_000276665.1 Chinchilla lanigera | reverse complement strand
CGCCCCAGGGCGGGTCGCCCACCAAGCTGCAGCGCGGAGGCTCGGCCCCCGAGGGCGCCGCCTACGCCGCGCCGCGCGGCTCCTCGCCCAAGCAGTCGCCCAGCCGCCTGGCCAAGTCCTACAGCACCAGCTCGCCCATCAACATCGTCGTGTCCTCGGCCGGCCTGTCCCCGATCCGCGTGACCTCGCCCCCCACCGTGCAGTCCACCATCTCCTCCTCGCCCATCCACCAGCTGAGCTCGACCATCGGCACCTACGCCACGCTGTCGCCCACCAAGCGCCTGGTCCACGCGTCCGAGCAGTACAGCAAGCACTCGCAGGAGCTGTATGCCACGGCCACCCTCCAGCGGCCGGGCAGCCTGGCAGGTAAAGGGCGCCGCCACCTGGTGCGGCTCACCTGGGCGCGTGGTCGGGGAGCGCGCTGGCTGGGTCCACACGGCCAGGGTGCACGCAAAGCTCGGGCTGGGCCTCAGCTGGGCCAGTTTGCAGTATTTACAGGCTGTTGATGGTGTCAGGGGTTCCCTGCAATGACTGCCTCGTTAGCTCTCCCAAAAGGTGTCTGTCAGTTACTGCTCCCTGGGAGTGCCTTATTGCAGTCTCTCCTGTTTTCCCTCTTTCTCTCTGGTGTGAAGATGAAACCATAAAAATAAGGCACATGTTGCAAAGAATCACACAGACCTGTTGATCGTATCAGAAAAGGCAAAGCAAGTAACAATTGCACTATTTAGGTGATCACCTCTAGTGGTTAACCTCCAGTTATCAGAAAAAGTGAGCAATTTTTGAAGATCAGACGCTTGACTTACATAGGTTGCTGTAGTAGTGGAAAAATAGCTCAGTCCCTTAAATTTCCTCACTGCTTTAGGACAGGGAGGGAGAGGCTCGTGGGTGCTTTTCTCTACCAGTTTAGGAGAGAAGATTTCTGTGTTGGTGCCCAAACCAACTGATGCATCTTTGCTGTTGGCATCACATGCTCACCTCAAAGCAGACGCCATGATGGAAAGACTGATGCTGTGTCTGCTAAAGCTCCTGATACATAACCCGGATTTACTGCTGATTTGTTACCTTATAGAAATATTTGATAATTGTGTCACTCTGCTAACAGATACTGTGCGCCTGTTTCCTTTCTTGACACAAATAGATGACTGTGAAGATAAATAGCATAAAAAAGGAACTTGTTGCAGGCACCAGGCAGGTGGCCAAGGGTGTCTTTAATTCAGCACAGCAACTGCCAGTGTGAAGGGTCTGGCTTACCAGGATGTGGGCTGCCCACGAAATGATGCTAGGTGCATTTGCTGAACTAAAAATAATCTCCTCCTCTGTCTCTCCCAGTAGCATAGACTTTGGGAGTAGTCACCAATGCCTACTCTTGTACCCGGACCAGAGTATCTCTCGTGCAGGGAGTCAGGAGTAACAATCTGGTTAGAAGAGTGTTGTAGGAAATGGTTACCAAGCCTTTGTGACATAAATTACTAGATCGTGTCAAGGAGGGTGGATGCAGTAGTGTCAGAGAGAAGAAAGCCCCATAGCACCTTTCAGTCTCCAAAGCAAAGAGGAAATTGAGGCTGCAGGCATCCAGTTTCATTTTCTGCGCTTACCTGGTGGAAGGAATCCAGAGTCTTTGCTTCCAGCTCTTCCTCCTCTGGATATGTGTGGTAGATGTGTGCGTGTTCCGTGATATCACTTCAGTGAGAAAAGGGAGGAGGCCACGTGGCGAATATATCGGGTCCAAAGGAGAGGTGGTAGGAGTAGCAATGGAGTAGCAAGGAACCAAGCTGCTCATTAAACCAATGTCTCCAGTAAGGGGGTTAGGAGTGAATGCACTGTGGATAAGTGCTGGTGTTCTAATGCACGTAACACATGTTTCAGAGGGATGGTATATGTGTGCAGGGATGCGTGCCTGTGTGCATCTGTGTGTACACCACACAGGTGTGTACAGTTGGGTGGTGTCTTCTGAGACAAAATACCCAACGTCCAAAGTTAAAGGGGAAAGCTTGATTTAGCTCACAGTGTGTAAAGGTTTCAGTTCATAATGAACTAACTCCAAGGCAGGGTGGCATGACAGACGGCCATCGCAGAAAGCAAAGTTTGTGGTGCGCAGGAGGTAACAAAGTAACAAGGGCCAGCCACAGCTCTTTCTATCCCTTATAACTTATTCAGGCTACTCGAGGCAGGTAGCACTCACACCTTAATCCTAGTGCCCTCGATCCTAGCACTGCACCATGTATCACTCCCAGCATCACACACCCTAGATCCAGCCACTTCTGAAAAAGCCCCACTTATGACCACATGAGGCTTTGTGGGGACATCTAGACACAAACCACAACAGTTCGTTAAGGGTAAGGAAGCTTTTGGCCAGAAAGAGAATTCCAGTTAGCTAACACATTCCCTTGGGCCTTCATTTTCCTCCACATTTCCGTTTGTTCCTCGATCGTTTCTGCCACTACTTGATTTTACTACCTGTTGAGAGGAAACAAAAATCAACATGCCTTTGAAGAATCTTAATTTTAGAGCTGCAATGGTTACTTTTAATGTTGAATGCATTTGTTTAACATGCATGCCTTTAAATATTCATTTAAATCTTTTTTTCACAAATTGCTCCTGGTATTTTTGAGCTTGAGGTTATTCTACAATGGTGAGTAAACAGTTGGTTCCCATAAGCTTGTGTGTCCCATTTAGCAAATCTGTGGCTCAGGAGAGGAACAGGAGGGGAGCTTTAGAGTTTGGGAGGCCAGGAATCTTGGAGCTTTAGGACTCCACACCTGATTCTACGCCCTTGATACCATTCCAGGCATCGCAGCATTCATAGCCTCTTGGTTTGTTCATAGAAAGAGCAAGTTTGAAACAAGATTGAAAAGTAGTTTTTGGATTTAAAGGGTTTTGAAAGACTTGTCACTGATAACTAGGAAGTGTAAACACAGGCTAGCCACTTTCACTAATAATCAGTTCATTTCATCATAATTTATTTTGTATTTCTTGTGTACTACCACTGATTTAGACCCTGGAGATAGGATACCAACTGTAATCCCTGTTTTTATTTCAAATGGACAGGATGAAAAAAATCATCAGAATAAATACTTCCAGCCAGCAAGGTAGTGCATGCCTTAATCCCATCTACTCAGGAGCCTGAAGCAAGATCTCAAATTCAAGGCCAGGCTGGGCAATTTAGCATGACCCTGTCTCCAGATAAAGTGAGAACTCAGTGGCAAACACCTGCCTAGTATGAGAAAGGTCCTGTGTTTAATCCCTACCACCAATAATAATAATAGTGGTAATAATAAATACTTTGGGTAGGGGGGCAAAGGGAAGCCCTAGTTAGAAGCTGACTTTTCAGTTAGTTTTGAAAAGGTAAGCCGGCCGGCCCTATGGGTATCTGGAGAATGGATGTTCTGAGACACAGGAAGAGCCAGTTGAGAGGCTTACAGACTGAGCCCTGGGGATGCACAGTCAAGGACAAGCCACACTGTGAGGTCAGTGGGTTGGCCAGTGGGGTGGAGGTGGAGAGCCAGATCACGAAGACCCTGCAAGTCTTGATAGGGACATGAGGACACTAGCTTTGCTACACTGGCAGGGATCTAAGGGCTGGAGCAGAGAGTGACAGTCTCAGGTTTACTCTGGCTGCTGTATTGAGAACAGACTTTCAATATTAAAGGCAAAAGCAAGAATGTAAATTGGTGTGATGGCGATAATCTAAGCAAGAGGTGATCGGGCGAGGGGTCTACAGGATCACAGTGGAGGTGATGCAAAGCTGTGTAATGTTGGTGTATGTCATAGAGTCAGTGGAGTTTCCTCATGGGCTAGGTGATCATGGCCAGAGAGCAAGGACACAAGGACGCCACTAATCCCACAGCAGAATGGAGCGCTCGTTGACTGAGATGGGGCCAGCTGCCAAGGGCACTGGGCAGCTTTGCAGTAGTGGGCAAAATCTAAATTTTGGATGAGTGATGGTGTTCTGTCACAATCAGAGTGTGTATGACAAGCAGAGCTGGACATGTAGTCGAAGAAGTTTTTTCAAGGTTTTGTTTTGCTATGAGCATTTCCAGACCTGACACATTCTGTCTGAGGATTCTCATCACCAGCTGCAAAGGTCAGGACATACACATCTGCGTTTTCTCCTAAATCTGACTGGCAGCCGAACTCTCTGAAGTCTGCCCAGAGACTGCAGGGTTCTACTTCTCTGGGAAAACACCAAAGTAGAGATTAAATTTAGAAAAGTATAATTTCTCACATATGCACTCACCAGAGGCCAAAGATCTCACATAGTTTTTCTTTTCCTTTCAAATACCACTGTTATCATTACGCAGTAGTGCCTGAATGGAAACCCAGCTCTTCTTTCTTGGGTGCATTACCCAGTACTTCCTAACCTTAGACATGTTACCTACCAACCTGAATTTTTTCCCTGATAAAGGAGGTCAGAGTAGTATTTACTTTTACTGTTTTGAACATAAGATCAGGTAATATCTAGGCGTGATCAAAACAGATCATCAATGATTAAATGAAATTTTTAAAATTTATTACAATAAAAGACATATTGCCATGAATCTGCCTCAAAATAGCCATGAATCTGCCTCAAAATACACATCCTTGCCTTAAACGCACTTATCCCATCATTCTTGCCACTCTCTGAAGCAGTTCTGGAAGTGCTCTTTCGTGACTGTCATCATGGCTGCTTTAATG
Organism: Chinchilla lanigera; assembly: GCF_000276665.1. Classification (NCBI taxonomy): domain Eukaryota; kingdom Metazoa; phylum Chordata; class Mammalia; order Rodentia; family Chinchillidae; genus Chinchilla; species Chinchilla lanigera. Next base: position 1,002,715 of record NW_004955426.1, on the reverse strand, counting down.
TCTTGAATCAATTTTAAATATTTATGGCAATTTCTTTCAAATGAAAATGTTGTGATGGTCACATCTGCCTTATCCACTGGATCTGACGTGGAGAGACCCTGGTTCTTCCCATAATTTAAAATGACTACCCAAAGCAAGTGCTCTAAATTGACTCAAGCCATTGAAGCAGCCACAGCAACACCACTAAAAACATTCATCGTGTACATGGAAAAAGTCGTCCACTTCTGCTCTAAACGTCAAGCAAATTTACCAAGTCCCCAAACATGCAAGTTTCTGTGTTGGCCACACAAAGATAAGGAGCCATGATCCCTGTGTTCTGAATTCAGTGTGGAATGAGGAAGAATTTAGTTATGATAGGAGGGTCCATAAGGGGCATCTTAGAAGGACGCCCTGTGTGCCCAGCCTGCCTCCTTTGGGGAGGCGGTGCCAAAGCTGAGCCATAATATAGGAACAAGTGAGAAATGTAGCCAGGACAAACACAAAAAGTTGAGATGTGGACATAGCAAATGGTGGCTCGAAAACAGCTAGCAAGTCAGCATTTCGAGCAAAGCTGAGCAGTGGTGGTGTGGATAGAATACTGAGAGAGACATGGGCAGCGGGGCCCACCGTGAAGGGCTTGTCATGTCCTCTTCCCAGCACACCAGTGGCGTGATCTTATATGCATGCTACACACTGCTCTGGCAGCTGCTGGAGGATGGATGTACAAAGGGAAACAGAGAACTATTGATGTTGCCTCTCTCTCCTCCCAGATGAAGTTATTAAAACTCCCACATGTTCAACCATGACCACTTAAGAACAGTAGAGGAAGAGGAAGACCAAGAAAGGAAACACAATGCAGTTTTTACATTGCTCTGACCAATGGGTTGCTGAATTTCAGTTTTCATAAACTAAGAGTTAAATTTATTTATTTTATGGGATGAATATATTAAATATTAATGATAAATAAAATTATGCTGAGCAAACATATTGCACTATAAAGCATTTCCTCTGTGCAGGCACTGTGCCAGACACTGCACTTTTTATCTCACACAATCTCTCAAACAACTTAGTGGGGCAAGTATAAGTTTTATACCCATCCCACAGACTGAAAGCCAAGGTTCATTAATGAGACATTCCTTGCCCAGAGCTCCTTGTCTGGAAGTGACAGGGATATGATTTGAACCTAGTTCTCTATGAGTCCAGAGTCCCCGTGCTGGTAAATGTACATGATACATGACCAGAAAGAGCGTATCTTCATGTCCAGGTAGGGAAACATCAAGGACAAAGAACTGCAATACAAGATTTTAACTTACTGAGATCATAAGTGGTTTTAAAGAAAGCACAAGCATCTCAAAACTGTGCTAGTACCCTACTGAGTGTGACTACACTAGTACCAAAGTTTGTTCACTGTGCTGAAGAAAATAATGTGCTTTTACTTTCTGAGTTTAGAACAAAACTAATCCTGTTAGAAATAGAAGTCTGGGTTATAAAAATGGAAGGTGTCAAACACCAGAAGCTTACTTTGACATAAAATAACACCAATAAAATATACATTCTTAGCTAATGATTTCAATTAAAATTGGCCTAATATGGAAAAGTATTTAGTCAAGGCCTGTGGTTAATGCTCAGTGTCTAATGCTTAGTTAATGCTCACTGTTTACAGTTGAGCATGCTTTATAAAGCACTGATTCTGAATATTTGAAAATTTCAGATCCACCCATTGAGTGGTTAGGACTTCCATGTGTACCTGTTTGAAGGAAGGAAAGCAAAAAATGCCTATTTCTGAATGAAAGCTTTGCAGTCTCAGGTATCAGGCTCTCAAAGAGAGCATCACTTGCACAAGTAATGAAGAAATCTGTTTAACACAGTTCCTGGGACAAAAAGCAATGTGATACCTGGCTCTGCTGCCCCTTTAAACCTCATTCCCTGGAGTTGGTCTCCCAAGTGCCCGTAGATAAGCTCTTGAACAGTTTGCATGCACATTCTGCTCTCTCAAGCACTAGATACCCTCCACCATCACTTAAAATAAAATACATGCACATGTACCTACTTAAGAAAAGACCAAGAAAAGGGGGCTGAGGATTTAGCTCAGCGGTGAGGTTGTGAGTTCGATTCCTGGTGCCGGAAAAAAACAAATAAATAAATAAAAGAAGACCAAGAAAAACCCCAGGTGAGATTTACTAGTTACACTGTGGTAAACCTAGGATGCTGATCACTATCTTAACCTTCTTGCAAAGGTGGAAGACTCCCTGTCAACTGGAGGTCCCGCACTCTATTTGAAAGAACTTACTAGGGAGCTCTCCCAGCCACAGAGATCCCTTGTATTCCCACTGGCCTAGGCTCTGGGCCCCAGCGCCCACCTCAGAAGCTTGTATTCAGAAGACTCCCTGCACAGTTTTCCTCAGAACCGTGTAGAGTGGATTTCTCTCCTGCATGGCACTCTTGGGGAACAGTCAGTCTGCACATGTGTCCCTTCCCATCACAAACTAACTTAGGGACAATGCCTAGTGGGAAACACTTCTGTTCACACTGTGAAAAAAAGCTGCCTCTGGTTTTTTTTCCTCTTCAGATATGACAAATGCACAGGGATTACTGAGGAATGGGAAAGAATCAGTGGCATGAAAAGGAGAGACGAAAACAGAGAAATAAATCATGTCTCAGAAGAAACACAGATAATTTCTGGGATAGAAGAAATTAAAAGAAATAAGCAAAACCTTTAGACTCAGTATTGAAGAGGATTTAGGAAGATCTTGAATTCATTAAATAAAAGCTAGATGGTATGTGAAAGGATCAAAGAACAAGAAAATCTTTCTAGGTTGTAAAAATATAACTACCAAAGCTAAAAATATGATGGAATGACTGGGAAATTGTTAAGGAAATCACTAAGAATTTAGAACATAAAAGAAAAGAGACATAAAATATGAGAATAATGCCAAAAAAGCCGTAAAGAACAAGTCTCTGAGAGCTAACGGATTACCAGTCTCAGAAAGAGTGGGGAGAGGCAATTATCAAAGAAGTCATAGGAAAGAACTCCTCAGAGCTGCGTGCACATGCCTTCGAAGGAAACACCCTCTGCTTGCAGTAGGCAACATTTCTTATTCCACATCATGAAATTTCAAAGCACCAAGATAAAAGAAGACCCTAAAGTCTATTGAGAGAAATAAAACAGACTCTACCTGACTTGGCAGTCATAATACTGGATAGTAGAGAATGAGACGCTGCTCTCATGCTCAGAGGGGAAGTAATTCTCAACCTAAATCCATACATAGCCAATTTTCCATCGTAAAGGGAGAATCTAATATTGTTAGACTTGCAAGGACTCAGAAAATTCATCTCCTCTGCACACTGTCTTAGAAAGATAGAGTATTTGGAGGCTATACCACAGGTAAATAACAGCATAAAATAAAAGGAGGAAATGGTATCCAAAAAACAACATATTCCAACTAGCAGGATAGTAAAGAGAAGCCCTGGGGGAAAAGCTAATGGGAAGCAGGCTAGGAAAAAGGGAAAGAGGACTGGGCATGAGGAAGTTGATGATTGTGAATGCTGATGCAAGTCCCAGTATGTCTGGCTAATTCCATTGTCAAGGACAGAAAAAATCCAAAAAAAAGAATGAATGTGTTCATTGCAGATGAGGGGAAACACATGCTGTAGTCCAGTGAGTTTCACGAGCAATTCAAAAGCTGGTAGTTGGGAGTGTCAGGGCAGCACAAGTGTGAGAGGTCATCTTGGTTCATCACTTCTTGTGTTCATTACCTGTGCTGGTTTGGGTTAGGTCAGCAGGCATCTACTGAGCACCTTGAGATGCTCAAAGACACTCTTCTAAGGGCTGGACACTTCCCTGTGAATATCAGAATCCAGAGCCCTGGTGCTCTTTGGAGTTCAGGTTCTAGTACAGGTAAGATGCTAAATGGTGAGAAGAGGTCAGGGAGAAAGATGGGGGGACAGGGAGGTCAAGTGTCATGGCAAGATGACATTTGAGCCGACATTGGAAAGGCGAGAGGACAGCATGTGGGTGGGTGGAAAGGCATCTGAGGCAAGGAGAGCAGCTGGCGTAGAGGATCTGGAGGAAAATCACACTTGACCTGCTGGGGAACAAAAGGGGCCTCCTCAGAGACTGCTTGCCCTGTAGCGGGGTTGACAGTACTGTGATGATTCTCCATGGTCTTACAAGGACCATGAGACTGTGTCTGCCCATTGTTTATTAAGTGGCCCACTTGTTAGAGAACTCTATAAATTATGACTGTGCTAACTATGGACAATCATAATATGAGGCTCCAATGGGAATTCAAATAGAAGAAAAATTAACCCTCAAAGCAACTTATCTGCCTGGAAGGAGGGTAGGAGTGATATCAACCAAGAGGTTGCCTGTAGCATGTACTCACGATGTGGACCATGAGAGAGGATCAGGGTCAAAGGACTCTCAAGAGGGAAAGGGACATCCAGGTGGAAAAGGAAGCATTGTTGGAGGAAGGCAGCACTCCAGTTGGGTTTAATAGACTGCATTTGTTACCAGTGCAAATAGAAATGAGGGAACACTGGAGTGAGTTTTGTACTCATCATAAATGAATATGTAAAGGATCCCTGAACCCTGTTGGGTTTGATGTGGTGATCCAAGCTCCAGGGATATTAAGGCTGAATCTAATGTGAAGTTTTGATCTTTTGAACCAACGCCAAGGAGGTCTGACTACATTCAGAGGCATTGAGTTTTCTCAGATCAAATATTTTGCCTGCATTAGTTCATTGCCTATTGCTATAACAAAATACCTGAAGTTAGCTACTTATGAAGAAAAAACAGGTTTAGTTAGCTCAGTTTTGGAGGCTGAAGATCCAGGTGTGATGACCACATCTCCTTTGTCTTCTGATGACCCCTGTGGCTGGGTCACTACCTAGCAGTCGTGATGAGAGGACAGGTCACATGAGACGGGAAGGCAGAGAGAGTCAGGGGCCTATTTTAGCAACTTTTCTCTCAAGAACTAACTGGGTTCCCCAACAACCACATTAATCGCTGCCAAGTCAGTGCATCTAGTAATCTAATCAGCTTGTACTCCTCCAAGCCCTGCCTCTGAAAGCATCTCCAAACATGACCCAAAGGTGAAGACCACATACATACCACACATCATCCCATGGTATTTTTAAAAGTAAGGGTCCATTTTTTTGGAAGGACTAAATCATCTAGAAGTTCATATAAGCTTTTTATGTTTGACTTAGTTGAGGGTCCCGGGAATGTGTGTGATGTCAGAAACAGATGTGAGGGTGAGGAAAGAGTTAACCCAGGACTAATTTGGGGACCCCATAAATGAACCAACTCCCAGGGGAGATCTTTTTCCCTTTGAGAAATGGGTTACATGGTAAACAGAGCCATGGTGTGCTGGTGGTAAATTCAGAAAAGCCGTCTTGTTTTCTCCAAGCCTGCAGATAACACAGGCGGGAGGAAGCATCCAGTATGCTAGTGGGAACTGATTATCTATGCCATGTAGACTGACAAACCACAGGATGGGAAGAGGGAGACACAGACACATACAGCCCTGTGCTGATTGACTGCCAGGATTGTTGCTCCACAGCTGGGTCCTAGCACCCCGTACTGGGCAAAATGTGGTGCGTGTTGGAGCAGGGTGGGGTTACTCTTCAGTCTAGGGTGCTTGCCTCTGAATTTAAAGTCAGTAGAACATCGCTGCTAAAATATTTGCATGCATGCACGCACACACACACACACATTCACACTAGATTAAATAAAATTGAAATGTCTGAAATCTCTAAAGGCTAATCCCAAAAAGAGCTACATAATATATTTATTGTCCCATCTACACAAGAGCACTGAACTTTAATACAAAGGAAAAAGTGTCCATTGTTTTCCTGCAATTAAAAGGAAAGGAGCATTTAAATTAGTGGGCATGTGGGTTCCTCCAGGGCAGCACATGAGACCCCTGCAGATTTCCAAGCCCTCACCGTGCATCATTCAGGAAATTTAAACAGTGTTTTTGGCTGACTCTGGTCAAGCTAGCTAGAAGATGAAATGCTTATAGCCCATCAATATCCAAATGTCATTGTTAATACACACGGAAGTGAGAATAAAAGGAGGTAGCAGAATTTCCCTAAAGTGAGCAAAATGTTTATAAATTAGCAACAGCTAACAGAAAAAATTGGCTCCATGAGTATTGAAAATCTATAAGAGAAAAAGCCTTCTCCCTGACCTCGGAGCTTCATGAGTCTGGAAAATGGTTTTCTGTCTTCTTTAGGGCTCCGTTATCTTTTTCACACAGACCTAGAAAGCTGGGGATGGCGTCTCACAGAGCAAGCAGCAGGGATGAAGAATTAAGAGGTCATGAGGACAGACAACACCCAGCCCCGGCATCTGCACGTCTCCCCCAGTGTACTGTGTGTGTTTCTTGGGGTGGGGGATGGTCCATGGATGCATAGCCACTAGGTCACTAAATAGGGTGATCTCACCCTGAAGCTGGAATCAGCTACATGTCTTGATGCTCCTCAATTCAATGTCAGCTCTCCGTGTATGGACTGGCAACATGTTGATGCAATCAAATCCTCCCTTAGGAAATAAGCTTCTCTGCAGCAGTTCATGTGGAAAAGGGAAGTCAGTGTGATGTCTCTTAAGGATGAAATGTGCACACGTACACACACACACACACACACACACACACACACACACTTATTCAGGTCTTCTCAAGTGCTGCACAACCTTCTACAATGCCACAAACAATTGCATGTCTGTGTCTCAGTCCTTTTGTGTTGCTGTAACAGAATATCATAAGCTGTGAAACTCTTAAACAACAGAAATTTCCTTCCCACCACTCTGGAGGCTGGGAAATTCAAGGTCAAGGTGCTGGTAGGTCGTTTGTTGAGAGAGAGCCACTTTCTGGTCCCCAGCCTGTCTTGCTGTGCCCTCATGTAGTAGAAGGGCAGGGGCTCTCTCTGGGGCCCCTTCTGTAAGTAACCCTATTCTGAGAGCTCTGCATCCCTGACTCCTCAGAGCCTTTCCCTCAGTACCATTATATAAGAACAGGAGAGAGATGCAAACAGTCAGCCCCCGGCAGTCAGGTCACCTGACTGATGCCACGTATAAGCAGCATCCTTCACACTGCTCATATTCTTACAAATGTGTTGCAGTTTTTGTGACCGGAAGAGTCAACCCAGATTGAGGTTCTGTGCTGCGGGAGCATGCTCGCATCACTGCATACTGTCCCAGTTGATGGCTTCATCCTGACTTCCTTGGATAAAGATGGCATTTGAGAAATGGCTGGGAAAATTTCAGCTATAGACTGACCTCATCTAGTGTGTATGATAGTAGGGAATTAATGTTCTAATGGCCATAACCACTATTCAGTGACAGTTATGAGTACATACCCCAGCAACAAATAGAGCTTTAAAATGCACATCTACATACACAGATATTAAAATTCTTAAGATGAAAAGAATCCAAGGAAAATTTAATCTTCCCAGAACTGTTTATTATACAGTAGAATTCCTATCATCTTAAACTCTTTTTATATGTGCTAAATTTTATGTTGAGCAAAATAATAAAAATTAGTAAAATGTTGCTGTAGAAAAGTTATAAAATGTAAATATAGAAAATGATCAATCAATTCAGCAGTTTATTTGTCATTTCCTCCCTTTAAATTTTGTTGAGCATTAATGCTATCATTTTCTTCTGGAATGATTGCAAAGGCTACTCTGTGGGTATCGTTGCAAAATAGAGCTACAGAGAAATGATACAGAGATAATGCTTTTTAACTTTTCATTTTTGGAGCTAACTGTCCAAATTTTAAAAGGTGATCTGTGCAGTCTATCAATGGTAGATCTAAAGTAATCTGAGTAAAAAGCCTCTCCTTTAGGCTGCTGACGTGCAAAACATCTTAGTTGACATAGTTTTTCAAAATGCTGCAACAAAGTTTGCGAGGAAAACTACATGCTGAAGCCTATTTTTGTCTGGCAAAAGCTTACTCCTTGTCCATACGTTGAGAATCTCACCCTCGCCCTTGGGTTGAAGCCACATAATCAAACAGGAAAACGGCTTCAGTTCCTCCAGCACTCAGCATTTTGGAAAGTAGAATGAGCTCCTCGGAAACGTCAGCCTGCCTGCCTGTCTGTCGGTCCTATTTCCATCTCAGTACAATAACAACAGAAAAGATGGACCAGGAGCACCATGATCTGGATTCTTTCCCTGGAAATATCCATCATTATCAGTAATAATTAGGTCTGGAAGCCAGGCTCCAGATGCACTATTCAGATGTTGTAGAGAAGCAGCTGTTGAGAAATAAAATGGCACTTGTTGAATTTTATCCCCCAGTTGATAAAGAAGAGAATCTGTATAAATATGAGACTGACCATTAAAAATTGGGGTAAATAGTAAATAGCTAAATTGGGAAAGCACCAAATAGTAGATAGCTTTGCTCCCATAATTCACTAGGGCCTTAAGAAGATAGTAGGGAACAAAACTCTTGGTCTACTCCAGCCAGAAAGGAGATGGGCTTTAAATTTAAATACCAGCCCCTTCCAAGTAAAAGTTATCTTCACCTATTAGACTGCTTCACACACAGAGGTCGACTGTAACCACAAGTGTTAAATGTAATTATCTGTCCTTCTCCACAAAGACATTATAATTCAAAATTGACCCCCACCCCCTTAATTCCACCCAGTCTTGCCGAGAAGGATTTGGGATGCTTGGGTAGCATGGTACCAGGTTCTACCTGAAGCTGTTTGAACAAAGATTCCCGAGTTCACAGTATACACACGATTATCACAGCTCTGACTCCATCCCTGCGTACACACCCAGAGTAGAACAGAGGATACCCTCCAGCCCCAGAACAGTTGCTTCCCCAGATGAGCCATCTGATGCAGCCCAAAGGCCCTTTCCAGAGACCCGTGGAAGGTAAGTGAGCAGGGACAGGCAGGATATGCCCTGCCCTCTGTGCACGGCTGCAGCCTGCAGCTCCTGGGGACTCTCCAGCAAGAGGCTGACTGCGGCCTGGAGTGCAGCAAACTGAGGACAAAACCCAGCTTCTGCCTTCCTTTGCTGCCCTCAGAGGTATTTAACCTTCCTTCAGACTTCACAAACCAAGTCTCCGAAGGGGAGTCCCCCATTCCACATCCCAAACTGGATATTCCTGGGGCCGTTCTCAATCCTTGGCTTACAGGGCCTGCCAAGGGCTAAACTTTGACATGTACTTCTTCAGCTCTTACATCTTGCCCCATGTTTTCAGACCTGACTCAGATGTTCCAAGCTAGGTAACTTAATATAGGCATCTGGAGAGTGACTGAACAGTCCCCTTCCCTGGACTCATTTCTTGAAGTCCTGGTTTAGAGTGAGATCCTCACCTCAAAAATTTTTCCAAAACTCTCCCAGATGTATGCACACATTATATCTCAGGGCAGAGAAATACGAAGCTTAGCTTTTTTGTGTGCACTGTGGCAATTTAGGGACTCCAGATACTCACTTTGCCAGAGTCCCTAGAGAAACACTGGAATCACAGCAGAAATGTGGCGAGCCACCCATGTTTTGAAGTCCGTCCTGTTGATGGGAAAACCCTCCCCCGCCCGGAAGTGACTCTTGCTCTGGTCAGCCTGCTGAGTGGTGCCTTGGTGGCGCCCTGGGGTGGGCTTGGCCTCCTGGAGCTAAGGTCAGCATCTCCGGAGCAACCCCAGAAGGCTCACATGTGTCATGATGGCCGGCACAGAGTGTGTGAGTTGAGCTGGGCGGCTGAGCCCGTGCTGAGCCCCCACCTGCGTGACCAGCACCCAGCTGAACTTTGGCCTGTGCCTTTACTGACGTTACTTTTGTTCGCTCAGGATGGCAGGGAGACTATGGCACCAGTATCTCTGCCTCCAGGCCTCTGACAGGCGCCAAAACAGAAGTCCTTTGGCAGTCAGATACATATTTACAGCTGGCCCTGCAGCTCCGGGCTCCTCAGAACAGGCATGCAGCACCAGCTTCACCTGAGAGCTTGTTAGAGAAGCACAACCTCAGGCCCAGCCTCGCAGCTCCTGAGGCAGAACCTGAATTCCGATCAGGGCATTCCTGTGTGCATGGCATTTGAAAAACACGGAACACCATGCCGGCTCCACTTGGAGCTACTGTCTACCAGCCCTGAGATAAGAAAGCAAAAGCAGCTACTGGGGGACAGGCCCCACACCACCGCTGTTGACCTTGTGTGTTCCGCTGTACCAGGGGTGTTTTAGACAAATAACTCCACAAGCTCCCCATTAAATTGGAGCTGAGTATGAGTTGTGATATGATATACCATCCATTTCCTTGATAGGCAAGGAAGAGACCAGCTGAAAATAAGAAAGGAAATGGTTCATCCTGTGTATGCAAAGTTACTAGATTCTACATTACTCGTTCTAGCCCATTACCTCTGCTCCTGCCTTTTCCAAATGCCTGCCTCTAGCAGAAAGAGTTGAACAAAAGAAGCTTGTTTTCCTAAAAGCTTGGGAAGAAATGCTTGTGGTTAGAAAGAACAAGAACAAGCAAGGGACATGTGCCTTTCAAGGGACGAGATCCCAGGGACCCAGTTACTCTGTGTCCTACGTAGTGATTTTGGCTGTTACGTTATTCTCACTGGAACGTACTTGGATCACAAGAGATTACAGTGAGGATGTTTAACTCATTCCTTTTGTCTTGAACCACTAGTGTACATGGATGACTGTTCCATCAGGTGATACAAGCTGCCCAGTGGGACAGTCATGCATGTATGCCCCATCATGCGCATGTTCATAATTATAGTAAATCATAATTATGTACACAAACATAATAATGTACAATGGCATTGGAAAACTCAGCCAGGAAACTACAGCAACCAACGCTACTGTGTTTTGTACACTGCCAGAGATGACATAAGTAGGCAAGGCTTTAATGACAGCAACAAAAGTCAGCATCAAATATGAAAACCCAGGACTCATGGCAGGATGAACTAGGAGGGCATGTCTTCCTTATAAAATTGAGTGATTGTAAACCATTTTATATCATCACAGTGAAATTATTAGGCTACACAACAATTTTATCATTGAATTCATACCAATTAATAATTTTCCCTCCAAACATCCATCTAAAATATGGCTCTTAGCCTATGTGGGAAATGTGCCCACATATACTGGTGCCCCTGTTCACGAACTCAGTTTTCTCTGTGATTTTGGTTGCAAACCAAACTGGAAGAGAATTAAATCAAATTTCCCCATAAGGTCTACATTGAACCTAACCATTAAATTTGATTCACTTCTCTCCAACTCGGTGGCAACCAGGATCTGGGAAAGAATCAAGTTCGTGAACCAAGGCACCATTGTATTTTTTTTATTTTAAAGAGAATAATAAAAAAGTAAATATAACCCAAAGTATATTTTTACATCTAACAGAGTGAACTATGATGTCAGATGAACTCGGTGAATTAGTGCTCACTTGCAAATGAAATTCAGGTCATGAACTTGGCTTTGAAGTCACAGGGAAATACTTTGGAGTCCTTCAAATGCTAAGTTAGTAGAAGAGTAGTGGGTAGCTTTTAGAATTTGACTCAAGTCAGAAGCAAAAATACAAAACGAGAACAGTAAATTGCGGTGTGCAGAGCTGAGAGGGGAGGATCCAGTTTGCTTGCTCTCTGAGACACATTTCTGAAGCAGCAGAGTGAGTGTGGCATTCCTTCTGTGCTTTCCTTTGAGGTCAAATGAGGTGGTCGTTAGATCTAAGGTATTGCAGTTGCATCTCTCATCAGCTTTCCTTTATGAGATGATACTACTAATCAACACAGCGTTTAGTTTTTGTGTTTGTAAACATGATGATATGCTGATATCACTTATTTTCCTAGAGCTTAGTGATACTAGACATCAGGTCAGGCTTTTAAGAGATGCAAAGTCCTCAAAGTAACCACTGCAAGACCATGACCTCTCCCACAGGGAGGCTGCCTGCCTGCACAGGCCGTGCTGGCTGGTCCCACAGCTTGCTGATGCCAACCTGTTGACCCCTGGGGTCAGGGCATCCAGCAGAGGGTGAGCTGAGCTGGGGGCTTGCAAGGAAAAGATCTGCTTCTTCTCCAGGATCCCCACTTCTCTGGAAAAGTGCCCTTCTACCCTTCGCAGAAGTCGTTCTATCAGTAATTATCAGCGCATGAACTGATTTTGCAAGGTTTTTGTTTTGTTTTTCCCCAAGCTTGGTTCTGGAGATGGAAGCTAAGGCCTTCACACCGAGCTGCATTCCAGCCCTTTTTTTTCACATTTTATTTTAAGACAGAGTGCAGTTAAGTCACCAAGTTGGCCAGGTTGGGTTCACAGCTGCAATCCTCCTGTCTCAGTCTTCCATAGTGCTGGGATTACAGACTGTACAATTGTACAGATTGTACAATCTTTTAAAAGCATAAATTCCTAGATTCCACTTTAGACTTTCCTTCATAGAAATTTCTAGTTTGTTTTTCTTCTGAAGATAATTCTTCTCAGAAATGAAATGTTGTTTCTCTGTTGCTTGTCAACAAACATGCTATGCAACACCTCATGACTACTGCTGTGTCATTCTTTTTCTCCATCTTTTTCTTTGCAAATAAACATTTGAAACCGAATAGCAAATATGAAGAGACTGATTGAATGATAGTAAGTCTTTAACAAGCTAATATTGCAAAAGAACAACATGCAAAAATTTACTTTTTCATAAAAGCAAGTAGAATTGCAGTAAGTTGATATTATAGATCATAGAGCATAGAGGCTTAAAAATTATAACTAGGGCCTATAAAAAACAGAATAGACCTGTTTTATTGTACTTAGTAAAATAAGTGGCCTAGCATGGCAATAAATGATAGTTCAAATAAAGCAAAAAATTATCATCAGAAGGCTGTAACATTCAATGCTTTCTTTTTCCTTTTAGAATGGGCTTTCTCTGTCTCTCTTTGTCCAAGACACAGTGGCTCAGGGTGTGACCCCTGCATCAGAATCAGGAGGTTTGGGGATTTATGAAAACCTGCATTGCTGTACCTCACTTGTACTGACTGAATCAGAATCTCTTGGCAGCTATATATACAAATAAGCATGTCAGCAAGTTCCCCGGGACAAACTAAGATTTGAGAATTAATCATTATTCTAAGAAATGGAAGTCCAGTGCAAAAGAAAATGAAGTTAGTTGGACCTAACCCATCAGTCATGCCCTTCTCACATGGTTGTTACATGCTGTCTCCCCCTGAATGAAATCCTTTTGATATGAATGTGGTTGGTGTGACTGTGAAATTTTGAGTTATAAAGAAATCTAGTCATGACAGTCAGTTGTAGCATGAACCCATGAATGCTCCATATACTTGTTGATGTTTCTTTTAAAAGACCATGTGGATTGAATAGACACTAATAAACTCACCTGTAAATATTCTGATTCAAATCTCCCAAAGGAGGCTTTTGCTGCTGCTGCTGCTGCTGGTTTCCTCTGAGACAGATACAGATCTTTCTTCAGTATTACTGAGTCTATCTTCTCGTACAGTTCTCTGCTAAAATATAAGACTCTCAAAACCCTTCTGAATCACACCATCCAAACAGCACACCTTCTCGATGCATTCTCACCCCTCTCACATCCTGCCGCTCATGTCTCTGTCGCCCTTATCTCCATCTGCCTCAGTGTGGGGACTCACTCACTGTCAAAACCAAGGCCTTTGTCTATCTTGAGCACGCGGTGTCCTCCATTCCTAGAGGTTGCCCAGGTATTCAGCAGTTGTGCTGAATGAACGAGCGAATAGTGAATGGATGACGAATGAATGACGGGTGAATGAATGGTTCAGTACGGATTAATTGGCACACATAAACAGTATACATAAAATCTAGCACAGGGAAATTTTGTTGAGGTCATTCTAAAAATAATAAATGTCACATTTTGCTGGTCTGGTGAGTCCAGCTTGTTGGAACTGCTGAGCCATTGAAAGTGTGGTGCAGAAGACTAACAGGGTAGGCCAGGAGCCGTCCTTCTGACCTTTCGGCCTCTTCATTATTTTCAAGTCAGGAGTGCGCTGAATGTCTGGTTCTGGATGCTTACTGCGTTAGCAGGTGTTTGTTATCTGCAGCATGAAAGTTTAATTTATGCTCTGTCTCATTCTAGGAAGGAGGCTACCTTTACACACTAATTTCAATATTTTCTTCCCTTTTGGATTCCCTTCATTGTTGTATTTTTTGTAATTATCCATTAGGAAGCAACATATTTTCCCTAAAGAAAATAAGCCAGGAGATTTACATTTTGCAATCATATTTCACGAAATCATCAGAAAAATCTTTGTTTAGAAGATTCCAAATTGAAATCTCCACACTGCTTTTGAAATGTGGATAGTTGATATTAAGTATTTGATTATTTTTAAGTCAAAAAGTGTGTATGCAGGAGATGATGTCATTTCTGGACTCTAAGATCCAGTGAGCTGAGAATGCTTATTTTCATGCTGCTTTATTAATTGCAGAGCACTCTTACATATGCTTTCTCCTGTTTCAGTTCTCCAAAAATCCCAGGTTGTCCATATGCATATTATCATGTCAGCTTTTTACTCTTGAGAAAACTAGGAATCAAAGAGTTTTATTTATTTGCCTTAATTTACCCAACTGATGAGAGACTTACCTGGGGCAAAATTCATGTCTTCTTCTTACAAGTTCTTCAGGCAGACTAGCACAGAAGCAGCAGTGAAATCACAAAGTATCTTAGAATCTGTTTACTTTGGAGCATCGTGCATTCACACCCTGAAACTACCTTTCCCTTGCAGAATTTAACCACAGACCGTGATGTCAAGCTTCTATGTAGCAGTCACTCTTATGAACGATATTGTTTGAATAGAGCAAAAAATTATAAACTGAGGGTAGTAACATTAGATGATTCTTTTTTCTTTAGCTGTAGCAATGGCACCAACACAGAGGTGAGGGGTCACTGAGGTCTCCTGCTCCTGCTGTTGGCCAGTGTTGGGACCTTCGAGTGGCCACCTCCTGCTCTGTCACAGGACTGAAGCCTGGCCTCGCTCCATGCACACCCCCACCTCTGTCGAGTGGTCAGTAGTCACATGTCACCAGTCTCCGCATTCCTTCAGATCAGCGCTAGCAGCAGGAAAGAGCTGGCTCTGAGGTCCCGGGTCTTCAGAACTTGCCTCAGACCCTGCGCTAGGCCAGTTTGCAGCTTTGCCCCCACTGCAGGCACAGAGCACCCCTGGGGATTCTGAAACCCTCTGGCCTTCTTGCATTGCAATCTCTGTATCCTCTAAGCTGAGAGCTTACGTTTCCATCATGAATCTTCAAACCCATTTTCAAAAACAAATTGTACGTGAAAATTGCCGGTGCTTGAATTCTCTAGCCCCCTACTTTGAAATGTGAAGAGGAGAAATATGAACATCAAAGGAAAAGAACACATGGTAAGATTGAAATGGTAATGCCGAGATTGCCGCAGCAACTGAAACAGACATTGTTCGAACAGGGTGTATCGCTGCAGTGAAGGAAGTTTTCAGTATGGTGGTTTTGGTCTTCTCATCGACCCGTCCGTATTTCGACTGCACTTTGTCATGCTACAGTTCTGAGCCTCAGCGTGGCCAAGGTCGAGTTCCCAGAGTTGTCCCCGACCAACATCATTAGCAAGGACCCTTGGCCTTGGCATCTAGGACATTTGAGTCTAAGGCAAAGTTTCCTCTGCATTTTTCTTATTATAATCACGTCATTCCAGTTCCTGACAGAGATGTAAATGGTCATGAATGGTGTTTTGAGTTCAACACAGTAAATAGGGCTGTCAAATAGACCATAATGATGAAAGAAAATTCTTACTCAAGGAAAGCATGTTTTCTTTGAATCAGCAAATGCATACAGCATCTACAGAAATTTGGGTACATATTCCCAGAAATGGCTTGTGAGAAACTTTCTCCTGAATTTGCCCAAGACAAAATAGACCTTGTTAATAGGCATCTGAGTATGCAGTCTTTCATGAGTAAGGGCAGTAGAAGACGTGCATTTTAGCAAGGGCACTTTTAACCTTTGACTCCTTGGCCTTTCTTCTGTATTTCAATTCTCTGTGTGTCTCTCACCAAAAACTGTGCCCACCCACGACATATTGGAACCTGATCACAATGGATAAAATGAAGCGTAAGTTGCACTGCTTTTAAAATGCCTACATTCACTCAGCATTTTGCATAATGCTGAAATATGCAATTATATTTTGCACAAGTATTTTCCCAGGGAAACACAAGTATTTTCCCAGGGAAACACAAGCTACTAGGAGAAAATATACAATATGTTCCTCAAATATTTAATAATTTTATAATCATAAAATTTGTTTATTAATATCAGCAGATAGAAAATATGATAGCCAGAGACATAGGCTTTACCTTAATATATTTATTCTTTGCCTAGGACCCACGGCCATTAATTTGCTTAATAGCGCTAATGAAAACTTCCTAATGCTCAGGACATGCTTGTAACAAGAGGATTTTCACCTAGGCCCTAAGATCATGTCATGAAGTTCAGCGGCTCCTCTTCTTGTTCAGCATTGGGTGTTTGTTGAGTCATACAGTAAAGCAATGAAGATAAAGTTACCAGTCTACATCTACTGGAGATGGGTGACTACAAAATACTTTGAGATAATCACTGGTCCCTTTTTTCCTGCACTTTTGAATCCTTAAAATATTATCAGAACCTTCAGGAGTAAGAACTGACAGCAGGAACTCAAGGTGTATTGTACGTAAATATATTCCTGGAGAATCTAAGCATGAGACAATATTCAGGGTGGTGTTGGCATTTGGTAAATCAGACACAGCAAGCCTAATTATGCATAACAGTAGTTTCCCATCTATCATTCATCTCAACACTACCTAAAGCAGAAACTTTAATTACCAGCAAAGAGAAGGGTAAGGAACTCACCTACCCTGTACCTTTCCTTTCCTCAAAACGTTCAATGCTTTTTATCAATATGGAATTCATGGAGTTCCCGGCTTTACCCCATCCTTCGGCAGTTTTCTGTGTACTGAAATGGAATGCAGCCTGTGTTAAATGCACCAGTAAATATTTATATGTCAGTGATCTGAAAACTTTTGAATGTTCTTTTCCTCAAATACTCTCCATGCGAATATTCACTTTGCCCAGTGATATATTCATGAAGAAACAACAGTATCATCGAGCATTTACTAAAGACTGTGGTTTCCCAGTGGCCTCTAGTGAGGGCAGTGAATGAGCAGAATAGAGGGAGAGCTGTCCCAGACCCTATCAAGGTCAAAGGACTCCAACACCCAGTAGCTTGAGGCTGGAATGGAGAGCTCAGAATCTGGACTATTGAAAGCAGTTAGCACTTACATCCTGGTGGGCTACACGGGTGTTAGTTTGGGGGATTTCTCTGAAGGGTCGTCCATACAGCAAGCTGTGGTTTCCGTGGTTCTTGCATGTGTCCTCTGGTCTCCACGGACAGCACTCTCCCTTGCTGCCCCAAATGCATCTCATGCTGCAGTTTCCCTGCCATTTCTCCTCTCAATATTGGCTTTTAACCAATCTTCCTACTGTCCGTCAACTCAGCCTTGTAGCCCTCGTACGAGTTTACTTTCTTGAAGTATAGAGGCTGCTTTACAAAGCATTTTCATGGTCCCTGGTCTACCATTTGCTCCATAGTGACACTTTCTCCCATTCTACCCATGAAGGGTCACAAGTAGAAGTTCACAAGTGCTAGGAAGCCAGATGACTGGTAGCTTCAATTTATAAACAAACCAGTTAGCGACGACCATTTGGATCTTTCAGAGGAAGGTAGCTGAACACGAATGCTTCTGTTTGCAGGGGCAGAGGAGAGGAAAACACAGCCCAGAAATCTTTTTCTTTAGTATCTGCTTCTCTCAGGGATTTAGGCTGCTGCTGCATCCCAACATTTGGGTCATCCATTGTCCCAGGAAAAAGTGCTGATGGAAACACACTCGAGGCCACTTTTCAGGAACAACATCAGGGTGGCTTAGCCACTGTGGCTTATTCATTGGCTCAGCCCTTAAAAAAATTTCGGCTGCACAGTTTACAGCAAAAGGGCTGTGAGGTAATACGAGGTTATTCGGATTGACTGTGTGCCTGATTCCCTCCACGAAGAACCCAGTTATATCCATCAGCCCATGAGAAAAGCAGTGCTTCTCTGCTCTTGCTCAGTGTGGATTCATCTCAGGAGCACTGTCATCCTCACGGTGGCGTCAGCTTTGGGAGGAAAGCAAGCAGCTGGATGATGCCGATAAGCCGATTAGCTTGACGGATCGCTGCCATTTCTGGTTCTTCATTTGGTGTTGTGCAGATTTCAATCATTCTGATTCCCTCAAAAATTCAAATATTGTTGGGTAGAGCATCATTTGAATGTTAGTGGAGCCTTAACGCACCTTGTTAATCCATTTCAGCTGGATCCCGAGCCTCGTACAGCAGCCAGCATGGGCACCTGGGCCCTGAGCTGCGGGCCCTGCAGTCCCCAGAGCACCACATAGACCCCATCTATGAAGACCGTGTCTATCAGAAGCCCCCTATGAGGAGTCTCAGCCAGAGCCAAGGGGACCCTCTGCCGCCCACACACACTGGCACCTACCGCACGAGCACAGGTGTGTACAGGGGACCCCACTTGGGTCTGTCCATGCGGGTGGGCTTCCTTGGGTGTATGTGTGTGTGGGAAACCACTCCTGCCATCATCCCCGTGACCTGCTTCTACCATCAGTCGTAATAATGGTGGAAACACAATATGACTGCCCTGACCTGCCTGCTTGGGCAGACTCTGAATGTTGGAAGTACAGTGGCAGTTGTCAGCTTATGTTGTCAAGCAGGAAAAATTAAAAGATGTAATACTAATGTTGCATAAATCCTTGTTAATTTATTTAATGAGTATTCTGAGAAAATGCGTCCATTCTACAGGACATAAAAAATGCAAATGCTTGATCATGGTTAAAGTGTTTTTAATAGTGTAGTCTACCTATATGGCAAGCTCAGAGGAAAATATTTAATGAAAGTGTAACATATTTGTAATTTGACTCATACACACTAATAGATTGAGTCTATGAAGTTGAAGCTGGCAATTGCATATGATTCAGTCAACTGTGTAGCTCTCCTGGATTAAATATGCATTTTTAATTATACACAGCAATGGGGTACATGAAGACAGACAAGTGTTTCGCAGGATGTGTAGACATTTGCAAAATAACTGGTCTAATGTTATGGTTATATTGCTAGAGAATGCTTACCTTAACTATAAAACCAATACAACTAGAACATGTTAATCATTTCACTTGTTATAAAGCCTCACCCGGCTAAGTAGACAGCAGCAGTGGCCTTGCCGCTGTGGGGACAGTGCAGTTCTTTCTGTTCCCACCTGTGCCTGTGACTCCCTGCAGGGCTGATGCGCGGATAGCTAGCTCTCTGTTCTCTGTTCCCAAGCATGGGACTCAGAGCTCTGCAGGCTCGGGGTATTTTAACTTCTAGTGACCAAGTATAGTGTAGCAATTTTGTTAAACTGCTTTATGATGCTAAATTATATGTTTTGAAATCCAGGCATGCTAAGCTACTTTTATAGTTGATTATTGATATTTAAATTTCTCAATTTCACTGTATCATAAGAAGGAAGGCATAAGACACTTCTTACTTTACGTTTGACATCATAAATGCCATCCAGGGCTAATAATACGGATGTTGGTTTGGATGAAAAGGAATAGCCCTTTATTCACCTGTCAGATTCCTCTCGCCTCCAGCCCACTAGATCCACTTCAATCTAGAGCTGAGTTAGATTTTGCATATAATCAACTAAAGTAATCATATTTGTGTGCATCCCTTGTTAAAAAAAGAGGTAACAACCTCAGTGACATTCAGTATCTAATTTGAATAAAAAAAAACTGACAATAAGAAGGTTTATTGATTCTCTGTTCCATATTCATATGCTCCTAGAATTATCTCTTGTTAATAAAATTCTGCAGATTTAATGAAAAATTGACTACAATAAGAAAGAACTTAATTCATCTGTGACACTTCAAAACTAGCAAAAGGCACACTGTAGGAAAACAAAATACAACTGTGGTGTTTTCTCTAAACGTGGGATCAGCAAACAAGGGCCAAGGGCCTAATCTAGCTCTAGCTCACCACCTGTTTTAGTAACACTTAAGAGCTGAGGATGATTATTACATGTTTAAATGGTTGGTGAAAAGATGAATAGTGCTTTGTGATAGGAAAAATTACATGACATGCAAATTCCGGGGGCCATAAATGAGATGTTGGGGTGCAGCCTGGCCCACATTCTTCTGTGTCCCCAGTGGCTGCTCTGGCACCACAGCAGACAGCTGAGAAGTGAGAGGCACAGACTGCCTGGCGGGCACCGTCAGGGTTATTTCCTCCCTGACCCTGCTCAGGAAATTTGCTGACCCTGTTCAGAACCATACCTGCAGAGCCATCCTGCTCTAACGGGGTGTTTTTTACTTTCTCCTTGAGGATAGGCTACAGGGTCCTCAAAGCACTTCCAAGGAGAAGGTTTGTCTACTTCAGGACTTCTCCAGGAGCTGCCAAGGTTGGGACATCCAAATGTCCAAAACCTGGGCTGGGGATTTAGCTCAGCGGCAAAGTGCCTGCCTGGCAAGCGCAAGGTCGTGAGTTCGGTTCCCGGTACCGGAGAAAAACCAAAAAAAAAAAAACAAAAAAAAAAAACAAATGTCCAAAACCTGATGTCAGCCTGTGCCTTTGAACTTGGGAGAGTTTTAAAGTGATATAAAAGATCTATGTAATACTATGGAAATTTCCAGGCGCGTATGGATAGACTTTTGAGAAACTGGTAGAGAAATGGAAGCCACCTTTTCCAGCACCTAAGCATCAGCTGCAAGCTTTCGCTCTGCACTGCCCGGGTCCTACCCATCCGCACCTGATTCCCTTGTGTCCCACACTTTCCCATATGAGAAATGGATGTGTACATAGCATTTGCTTACTTATTATAGGCATGCTATCTAATATTAAATTTTGTTTAAAATAGCATAAGCCTGAAAATGGAAATTACAAAAAAGCTGAAGTTTAAAATAATAGATACAATGAAATATTTTAAGGTAGCTTCCCAGGATCATGCTTCATGTGCTCTGAATTGCATAACCCACACTGGAGACGACTGGTCAGGTCTTGAGAGGCTACCAGGTACCTATCCTTTAGAAGGAAATGACAGATTCTTGCAAAGACTGTTAGACTTGTAGTGTTCAGGGCTACTGGCTGTTAGCTCAGACGTTGGCTGAGGTGGCTTGGCCAAATAATCTCATCTTTCTGTTCTTAAGTGATAGGCCCCCAGCAGGAGCTCCTTCATTTCTAACCCAGAGTACTTCACACAAGGATTCAGGGACAGTGGGACAAGGAGATGGAAACCCAGGTGGTTCCCGCCAATAATTCCACTTTTGGAAATGGGGAAAAGTGTGATATGTTACAATAATTAGGGAATAACCAGTTGCACAGATTCAGACCTGTGAGAGAGGATGAAGTTACTCAAACATAGCAAAAGTCCAGGTACATAGCTATGTTCAGGGGCTGTTCTGAGCGCCTTAAATAGATCTGCTAATCCCCAGAATAACCCCAGGATAGAGATGATACTGTTACTCCCTTTATAGATCAGGAAACTAAAGCACACAGATGTTGTCCAAGATCACACAGATTACATAAGCTCCACACTCAAGGAGTTGTGCATTGGATCCCAGGTTTGATTGACCACATGCTTCTAAGTATTGTCATTTAAACATAAAATAAATATAACCTATCTTCATTTGTGGAGCTTCATGGCTTTAGAGATCCTGTTCACTGAGTAATACCTATTGAGTTCTGTCTTGGTTACTTTTCTATCATTGTGAGACAAAATACCTGACACACACACTTAAGTAAGGAAAGGTTTATTTAGTTCACAGTTTGTGGAGGTTTCAGTCCATAATCAGCTGGCTCCAGGACAGAGTGGCACATGGAAAGGGGCAACAGTTCATGGCAGCAGAAAACAGCAAAAGCAGCAAGAGCAAAAGGGAGGAGCTGCCTGAAGCAAGCCTCTTTCCCTCCCTTATATTTTATGCAGGCTACTCACCCTGCTACACCCAGTGCAAAGTGGGTGTAGCACTCACACACATAATCCCAGCACTTACACCCGTAACCCCATGGGCCATGAGTCAATCAAAAACTGTAGAAGCCCACTCCATGACTACATGAGGCTTTGGGAGGACATCTAGACACAAACCATAACAAAGACAATGTGTGCTAGGTGCTCTGGTGGATCCAAAAAGCTTAAAATCTACTCTATGTCCTTGACTGTGTTTTGTTTAGGTTCAGAGAAAGACAAAACAGACACAAAATTAATTGACAATGGGAAAAGTCTTAAAAGATCATTGACTATTCCCTACAAGATGACAAAATGAAAGACAAAGCATTAATAAAAGCACTCTACATCATGCAGTATCTTTCTTTGCTGGGTAACAAGCATCTCCACTTTGGGCCCTACACAGGATAAGCTGTACCCATGTCCTACTCCTGCTCCTGCCCTCAGAAGGAGCCTGCCTCTGGTTACAGGGGACAGCAGGGAGTGGGCAGGAGTGTTTGCACCTCTTGTATCTTTGGTAGTTTAGTGCGGCAGCTGTACTCTGCCAGCTCGGTCTCTCGAGCATCACAGTCGGCTCCATGGTAACTCTGTCTCTGCCACTGTGCCCCATGCTGCCCTCAGCCCTGGACCTCTCATGGCCCAAAACCACTGAGGCTAACCTGAGCAGTAGGCTGTTCTCAGGCAGCAGGCTGCAAGGAGGTGGCCACGCAGAGACTAGGCAACATCTTCAGACACTGAACACCATGATTCTTTTTTTTTTTTTTTTTTTTTTGGTTTTTCTCCGGTACCGGGAACCGAACTCACGACCTTGCACTTACCAGGCAGGCGCTTTGCCGCTGAGCTAAATCCCCAGCCCCTGAACACCATGATGAAGTCCCCACGCTTCCCAACCTAAAGGCATATCAAGTAGCATCCCCCTCCTGCTAGCATCTTCCATCCCTCCTCTCAGCCTCCCTTGTCCATGTCTCCTCTGCTCTGTACAAGCCCTGCTTGCATGCTACTTTCTATGGAGACTAATTTAAACCTCAGACACCAATTCAAACGAAGCCCCCAATCTACCTTTGGGCATTCAGAAAAGTCCTGTCTGATTTCTTGAACCGTAAGCTGTCTAACCATGTAGAGACTTCACGAACATGTGTTTAGAATTATTTAGATACCTGGTGGAAGATCCAAGTCCGGCTCCTCCACTCTCCTCTGCTGCAGATTTAGGGCTGGTGAGACATACAAGCTAGAATCACTTCACACTGGAACCCATAGGACTGTATGAAGCTGAGCAGGTATGGATCCACCAAAGCTGTGCCAGAGGAAGTAGACCATGTCAGACAGAAGGGGTCTTCTGTCCCCACTGCAGACCTAACTCCAGCACTGTCATACCCCGACAACTCCACGTCCTGCCACTGCAAAACAGGACTGCAGCCCAGTTCGTCCACCCAGGCCAGCAGGAGGATTCTAGTGGTGTGGCAATCCTGCCAGCCCTGTGGGCCCTAACTGTGTTGTGGTAGGGACACAGAAAATAAAGCCCACCTCCCCGCCACTGCCCAAGGACAGCAAGTGGGAGACAAACGCCAACACAGTGGCTGTAGAGATCTGGCAGCTTTAGAGAAGGGGAAAGGGCCACTTTGTGAATCACAAGTGGTCCTTGCTCAGCAAGGCCCTTAGAGAGTACCAGGTACCAATGTGCAAACTACTCCTAACACAGGGGCAGTAAAGGAGGCAGGGAGCTAAGAGGAGGAGGCCACTCTCCAGGGATGGGGAGGCGGAAGTGCAAGCCCTGGTAGAAATGGCAAATGTGCTTTTCCAGGACCTTCCCCCTGGTCTCTGGGCATTAACTGCCTGTGCCATGAAACATCAGGAGGTACAGTGTTAACTAAGGTGTCTGTTTAGGTGAAACCCACATTTCATCTAAGGTGATGCTGTCAGGTCTGGAGCTTGTACAGTCAGGAGTCCAGCACAGCAAGGAATGTGTGAACGGCTTATGGAAAAGTCCATTGAGCAGAAACAAAATAACAGGAATTTTTATTTCAAACTCAGAAGTAAGAATGACTGTCTCCTTAGAAGGCATTTGATGAACACAAATGCTGAACCCTACCACGCCTTAAACACATCTTTCTAAGCCAGGGATGATGGCCCAGGTCTGCTGTGATGCTATAGTCACAGATTCCTTTTGGGTAAATGGGATGCTGAGAGAGCAGCTTCTGTCATGCGATTGTCAATGTGTAATAAACAAAGGACTGCCAATGGGTTGCAAGGAGGAAACCCACTGAGTAACTTCGTAAGGTTGGCAAGTACTGCAAAGAAAAAGAATGCAGTAAAAGTATTTGCACATGTAGAGAAAGTATTTGTTTAAATCACTTATTCTTTACAAGAATAGCCAATACTTAATGCAGTTGTAAGGTGATTACATAGGACCCTCATATGCATAAAATGTATTATTATTCCATAATATATAAGTAAGAGTCTAGTATCAATATACCTTTAATCAAAATCACAATTGGACCCAACAAAAGTGTGGCTTACCAACAGTTTATTATCAATTAAATGTCGGTACTTCAGGCCAACAAATTGAGTACTTCTCATTAGAGCATGTCAAATGAGATCTTCTATAATGTCTTAATTGAAATACTCACCTTTTTTAGTCCAGAATGAGGGGCACGTTATCATCCAATCATAAATTTTAAATAAGCCTCATTATAACTGTCATCTGAAACTCAAAAAGAAATCTAGTAGCTTACCTACGTCAGTTCACTTTAAGTGATGTAAATAAGAGGTCTAGTTATAGCTGAAGGTATATACTGTTTGCTAGCAGAACAATTCATTGATACGACACAATGTAGCCACTCCTGCTGTGTGAATAATAATGAGGACAGGGTTGATTAATGCCAGTGAGGAGTGTGCGTAAGGACAAGTGATACAGTCGGCTTTGTCCTGACAGATACACCCCAACTGCCTGGAAGGTGTGCCGCCTGATGCTTTCAGTATATCAGGAAGCATGACAGTATTGTAAAGCATAAAAGCCAAAGATGAGATGTCAACTGAACATTGAGCAGGGCTTAATACGATGCCAGGCCAGAATGTCAGAAGCCTTAAAGATGTCATTCGAAGATTTACAACCCCGAAACCACAACTGCAGATTAGCGTATTCCCACCCCACACCAGAGATTTCCAATCAGTTAAAATACCTAGAAAGCTCTATTACTTATTTATCTTACTGCTCTAGTTTGAGGATGTTGTGAGTTTATAGAAAATTGTATAGGTCAAGATTATCATCGCATGGATCTCACTTGAAATGGAAATGCTCATTAGCTAAATGAGAAGTTCTCTAGCACCCGTGGTCCGCAGTCTGCCAGATTCCAGGCCATGTCTCTGAATCACAGAGCCTCAGCCAGTTAAATACTTGGAGCACTTAAGTTTCTTAGGGTTTCTTTCAGGGCTTCTTTTTTCAACAGGTGAGAACTTGGATTCATAAAGAATGTAAAAGGCCTTTTACACCGTAACCACATACTGTTAGGTTCTTGGTAGAAAGGAATTTTGAGCTTATGAAAGGGGAGCAAATATTTCCCAAGGCTAATTCTATTCTTCAGCCAACTGCTTTATGCATCCAGCTCTGTCTCCACACAGCTAAGCTCCTGTAAGGCTTCGTGACAAGATCATCCCATCTAGAGGTGGGCAGTTAGGCAGCTGATCTACGTTAGCAGGACTCCTTCCCCTCACTCCCTTCCTCTCATCCTGTGACAGATTTGCTCAGCCCTCTCACCGTACCCTAGGCAGTCCGCCACGCATACACAAACATTCCCTACCCAGCCATCCCATTTCCATTTTCATGGAAAATTCTAGCCAAGGACCTCCATCTGGGTCCATTCTCTTTGCAGTTGTAGCCGACCCTGGTGCATTTCTCTCCGAGGTAGAAGCCAAAGCAAATGAAAATGCAGATGCTGAGGGATACTAAATCAGAGTAAATTACCTAGATAATAAGATTTAAGAAGATGCACAATCTCACATAAATTTTTAGACTTTGCTTTTCTGCCAGAAATACTGCATTTCTGAGTATGACCTACTGCCATATGGAGGGCCCAGCTGTAGGTCAGAGCAGTACCACAGGGCACCCTGCAGTCAGAAGTCACCTTTCACCCTCGCCTGTGCACTCAGTCCTTTACCTGCTCCTCTGCAGAATCATGAGGAAGATGTAGGAGAAACTTGACCCACCACATGGACTGCTGTGTTAGATGAGATTGTATATGTAAGCTCCTAGCGGCACAGTAGGAGGCTGCACATAACTATAACACCACCTTTTCCTTGTTTCTAGGTACTGTAAGCATCCATTCAAAACAGAAAAGATGCTGAAAGAGCATGGCTATATCATTGTCCAGAATAACCCTCATCACACACATGAAAAATCAGAGGAAATCAAAATATACAGCATTAGACATGTATACAAATATGTATAAAACCATATGGCATAGGACTAAACATGTAGATTTTTTTTTGCCTTTCTTTTTATGCATTCATTGTTTGTATTTTAGTTTTTATACCACATTCCAAAGACCTACTCACATCTGCCACAGTGTGTGTAGCTATGTAATGTTAATAAAACAATAGCTATTGCTGAACATGAAAGAGATCCTACTTCTATTAATCACTCAGTGTTTTTCCTGTTAATTTATATTGTATTTTCAAATTATTGTTGAATATAGCGAGGAGAAAACCATGGAAACGAGGTAGGAATTTACATCCTTTTGTCTTTCAAATACGTCAACCATGTATTTACCCACATCATCTCACATGTATTTGAGACCCGAGGGCGTGGGCATGTGCCCTCTGCCACCATCCTCAGTGCCTCCTTCTCCAATAAAAGCAGCAAAAATAGTATGAACACCAGTGATTCCACTACTACAAATCATGCATTGAATGCCTGCTCCACAAGAATAATAATATATGAAATTAAAGGTTATACTAAATTGATCCTTGAACAATTTTCCACTGAGTTTAGCATGGATCAGTCCATGACAAATGCAGAGAAAAATTTAATTAATGAAGTTTATTGCTACATTTTATGTATACATAATGATCACATTTATCATAGGGAGTTGTACCTGTATATGATATATCTTGATTCTTCTTTCCACTCCCCTATCCTCCCTTCAGCCTCTCTTCCCCTCTTTATCTACAAAAGCTTTGTTTCCATTTTTCCTCCCTCCTCTCCTTCCTTCCTTCCCTCCCTTCTTTTCCATTTTTTCCTTCTTGTTTTCTTTTCCCTTTCTTTCTTTCCCCGTGCCCCTTTGTAGTTCTGCTTTCCCATGTGAACATTTTCTTGCTGTTTCACAATATCAGATGTTTACTGTTCAGTTCTGGATGACAGTGGTGGAGCAAATATGCCAAACACAGGGCTTGAGAGTCTTCCTCACTGAAATAATGGAGTTGACATCTCTTTAAGAGCATTAGTCCATATTCTTCAACCCACTGTCATTTAAGCTGTCCCTATTTTCTGAGCTTACAGTGGAGACATTGTTTAATGACTTATTGCATTTTTTATTTACTAGATAACACATTTAACTGTGTGTTACAGATCCATATTTATCTACATATGGGAATATATGTGTGTATATAAAAATGTTTTTGTTTCTCTGTTGAACCTTCCTCTGTATTCCTTGCAATAAGCTTCTTACTATGTGGCCAGGTTCTTACTATTTTATTCCGTTCTTTTTGCCCTTTCTGCTTGTAACCATCACTCATAAAGCAGAGTGCCTCACTTTGTTAAAGGAATGCATCACCCCCTCTTTCAAGCACAACACTGAAAGCATCTCTTTGTTTTTCCTTGATATGCCAGGACGTTATTTGTGTAGCTGTGCAGAAAATAAATAGATAATT
The DNA here is from genome assembly GCF_000276665.1 of Chinchilla lanigera. NCBI lineage: Eukaryota > Metazoa > Chordata > Mammalia > Rodentia > Chinchillidae > Chinchilla > Chinchilla lanigera. Next base: position 974,862 of record NW_004955426.1, on the reverse strand, counting down.
GTTACAAGCAGCATAGGTGTGTGTTGAAGTGTCAGGTCAGCTGCAGAAAAGCCCACTTGTCAAATCTCCCCAAGAGACCTGCAGCACAGTTCACTGAGTTCTGAGAGCTCATGAGGGGAGAAGGAGCTGTTTGCAGAGTATGGGAGGAGAGGAGTGTGTTTACAGAGCTGGTGAAGCACCTTCCCCTCCACAAATTTGCTGTGAGGTGGTTCAGGTGCATAGAACAATTCTGGGAAGGGGTCAGTGGAGCTTGAAAGCGCAAATAAGAGGAAAGGTTTAAACGGGCAGGAATTAAGGGAAAATGTGTAAAAGGAAAGTCTTTCAACAGCATTCACTTATCCATATCAATGGACAGGCCTAGTTTGCCTAAGTTACACCAAGAGCTGAAGAGTCCATGCGGAAAGGATGAATTGAACCTGACTTTCACCCCGATGCCACACTTGCAGTACCCTAAAATATGTTTCAGCATTTTGGTGCTAATTAATAATAGTCCATGTATTTAACACTTTATATACTTGAGTTAGCGACACTTCTTGTGCATTGAAAATGAACAGTGACACCTTCAATTCATCAGATCACTTTTTTGTGTATGCTAAAAACGAGTTTCTTAGTAACAATGCTAATGGTTGATTTGAGATCTGTTAAATGTCCACACATCTTGATCTGTACAACTATTGCATCTGTTCTTTAACAGTGTTCCTCCCCCTTCATACTGACGGTTTGTGTTATTTTCATTGCATGATCATCCTCTAATTTATTTCACCTGAGCAGTACAAGTTTGCATTCTGATTTTATATTTTGAAATTCTCATCAGCTGTCTCACTGAGTGTCGCCTAGAAGAAGTGTAAGCAATGGGCTGAGGAGTAATATTCCTGAAGGGCCATTGATTGAAGCCACAACTACAAAGTAATTGTGCGCTCTTAAAATATGATCTCTCTGAAAGTGTTTTATCCCTCTAAGATTCCATGGCTCAGACTCCTTTTTTCATAATATCGTGATATCATTGATGAAACTAAGACTCAAAGCACTTTTTAAAAATAAAATTAAAACAGTTATATGATTTGTTACTCTATGGTTTTTCTAAAAATGAAGAATAGTAAATGTTTTGGCATCAGCTTTTCTGTATATTTCTCCTCCATATCTCAGTAAATTCTATTTAGTGAGAGTGCAATTAATTAACTTACCAAACTATCACAGTTTTTCAATCTGATGTTTAATTGGCTAATTCCTATTCCAAGCCCATCTTCTCTCTCCATTTAGCAGATATTAGGCTTTTCATCATTTTTCTAAGTTTTCTCACCCTATTAGTCATTCAGTAATATGCATCTTTGCGGTTTTAAACCAAGTCCAGCAGCTGTGGTGGTTATAACCATAAAATCTGAAGACCAAAAGAAAGTACCTGAGTTCCTTTCTGAGTAGATGAACAGCCAATCTCTGGCACATGGCTGCATCACTCTGTGCCTTGGTTTCCTGCTGTCAAGTAAGAATCATGCTTTTACCCAGTTGTGGGGTTCTTGGAGGAAATATGAGTCCACACAAAGCACTTACAGCAGCACCCAGAACCCAGCAGGAGACCTTTGTCTGATTCCCAGAGCCAGTACCTTTCATCGTGAGGCCATATGTGCAGTCCTTTGTCTAATATTGTTGACTTCAACATTAAAAATGGTGGTAGTTAGGACTCAGTGACTTAACATTTTCTCTGTATCAGGTACTTTGTTTTTGATACATTTAAATTAAACAATGATTCCACAAAGCCACTGTGCTGTCTTTGATTATGTATCAGTCATCTTTGCAGTCACACTGGGATGAAATATCTGATACCTGAAACTTAAAGGATATATGTATCTCAGCTTACAATTTGGGGGGGTTCAGTCCATGGCAGAAACAGTATGGTGGAAGAGCCTGGAGTAGGAAAACTGCTCGTGTTATGGTGACCAGGAGGCAGAAAGAAAAAGGAGGAGACAGGGACCCTTTCAAGTCACAGCCCCAAGGATCCACCTCCTAAGAGCACATGCAGCCATGAACTCACTGATGTGTCAATCACTGAGGAGTATGGTGCCCCCATGATTCAGTCTCCTCCCAAAAGCCCCACCGCTGAATGTGAGACTTGAGGAATACATTAGACAGAAGACATAACAAATAACTGCGAACCTGTGGCTTGAAGAGTGCAGCTATGTTCTGCAGCATGAACTGGCGAGCCGCAGGAAAGTACCTAGTTCTCTAACTTTAACACATTTCCCTGAAGAAGACCAGAGTAAAAGACAAATAGAAACCTGATAATGTTCTTAAGATTGCCTCTGTTTTTCTTCTTTTCCTTTACAAACTGAGACATTATCTTCCCGTTACTGCTTAATTGAATTTCACACCCTATTTTCACATTTTAACCCAGTCCACCTTATATTTTTCACAATTGTGATCTGCTATTTGTCAGTGCTTTTCTTAAACTTCTCCCACCTTGTTGTAGTTTTCCTTTTAATTTATAGTCCTTTGAGATGTTTTGTGTGTGGGTAAAGAGATTGTTTTCCCACTCACCCTGATAGATAGATAGATAGATAGATAGATAGATAGATAGATAGATAGATACATGTGAATTTTTTGGATTAGTTCCTGGTCCGTTTTACTTGTCCTATTTTCCTTTTAGTTTATTGTGTATAATGTATTGGATTATATGGATAATGGATACTTTTGTATGGGTAAGGGTTTTTTTGGAAACCATTTGAAGCAAGATTAAACATTAATATTTAGTTTCCTGAATTTCTTTAAACTCACTTCTGTTGAAAAATGACACACATGCTTATTTTTCTCCTTTTGCCCTTGATTTTCTGGGGAGTTTATCACAACTTTGTAGACAATGAAATTTTGTTACTTTTGTGCACTTGCTTAGATTTTAAACTACCTTAATCCTAATATAAAGCACATGGTATATAAATTTTAAAATTTTTTTTTTTTTTTTTTTTTTTTTTTTTTTGGTTTTTCTCCGGTACCGGGAACTGAACTCACGACCTTGCGCTTGCCAGGCAGGCGCTTTGCCGCTGAGCTAAATCCCCAGCCCCAAATGTGAATTTTTATTATAAACCTTGGAAGTATTTAAGAGAAAATATTTAAACTCAGAAAAGCATAAAGCATGTTTTATAATTGTGCAATTAATGTCTATTAGTCTGTGATTATTCTCAAAATTTATATATCAGGAATACCCTCATCATTTCAAAATACTGCTTCTCTGGAAATACACTGGCTTTTTCTTTTTGGAAAGTTTTACTTTAAAATTTTCTGTAGTTTTTATTGTATTGTATTATAACCTAAATTTTGTTTATTACAAGATGGAGTATTGAATATTCATTGGAAAAGAGAGACCTGAACTCCTAATTCCTATTTCAAAATCAGTTCCCAGCATTAGAATATATTCTTCCAGTTCATCTGGCCACATTCTGCCAGATCAGCCCAATTCCCTTAACACCTCCTAACACTGATTTTCTCAATATGACTTGATTTTAAGTGTCTGATTTGGGAAATGGCTTCTAGTCAGAAGAAGATAAAACAAGCTCTAGAAATGTGCAGGAGTCAAAGTTGTAGGGGAAGATTTACAACTGGAATCTATTTCTATATAGAACCCCAATGGATTTATCTAGATACTGGCTGTATTTTGGATATGTACTAATCTACAGTACCAGGAAATAAATGCACCATCTACTATGGACCATGGCTAACCATTGCTGGAGCAGTAAATAACTGGTCATATTGAAAGATATGATTTTCATTGTGTATGTCAATTAAACTGCAAATCTTAAATATTTTTGCGGATCAGCTAACAATAATAGCATGAAATGATCTAAAAAAAACTCTAGAAAGATAATAAAAAAATATGACTGGGGGTGGAAAGACCCATGCTGATTTTTGTAGCTGGTATAAAATCTCAATGCAATTTGAATGTTCTGAAAAGATGCAAATATATGTGGAAAAGACCTGTCAGCTTGTTATTTGGTCTGCTCTGCAGATGGGTTAGTTTGTTCCTCCTGTTCCCACATGCCTACCTTTAACCCAATGCCTTTGACCCTGTGACATCTTTACTTGAGAAAGAGGCATGGAAAAATCTTTTGGGAGTTACTGGACAGAAACTAGAACACCCCTGCATGGGATGCACTGGTACTGTTTACAGAAATATGAACCCACCTCTCCCTACTCCCATACCCACATGCAAACCCGCTCCTCTTTTCCTGTTTTCCTCTATTCAGGAAACCTTCGATACTAAATTTGTTTCACACCCTTAATGAAGTTATAGCTACCGAATGCATTCTGAAAGTTATCAACAAAAAAATGCAGAACTAACTCACCGTGGTTGTTTATAAAATAGTCCCTGTGTTTCTTCTGGGTTTTACTCCTGAGTTATTCTGGAGTGGAACTCAGGGTCTCCCGTTGCTAGATAAGCGCTGTCCCGCAGAGCCACACCCCAGCCTCGGTTTCAGCCCTGCACAGGGTCCACTCCGGATGAATAAGCTTTGCCCCGGTTGTGTCTTAGCAATGTACACACAACCCTCACATGCACACCCGTAAGGTTTGTTTCCGAGGTAGCATGCTGAGTTTCATTGAACTAGGTAACATTGAATACATTGGTGCAGCTATGACAGATTAATTCTTTTTATTCTTTCAAACCCCTATTGTTTTATGTGTGTAATTTTTCCCCCTGCCTAGACCTGGTTAACCGTTTCTGTGAGCAGGTCCTCAATTTTTTACTTTGTCCCTACTTTCCTGTCCTAGCCCCATCTTCCCCTGGTGTCGACTCCGTCCCCTTGCAGCGCACAGGCAGCCAGCACGGGCCTCAGAGCGCCGCCGCAGCCACCTTCCAGAGGGCCAGCTATGCCGCGGGCCCGGCCTCCAACTACGCGGACCCCTACCGACAGCTCCAGTATTGTCCCTCCGTGGAGTCACCCTACAGCAAATCTGGCCCTGCCCTCCCGCCCGAAGGCACCTTGGCCAGGTCCCCATCCATTGACAGCATTCAGAAAGACCCCAGGTGGGTAGAACCCTTTTTCTTTTCCTTGTGATATCTGAAGAGAGTTTGCAACAGCGCGCATTGCATTACTTTTCTCTTGCTTTCTGTCTTTCTTTGTAGCACATTATTGCATTCCCGGCCCTGGCTAAGTGTGAGAAGTATGACTTTTCATGGCTGTTGTTTGAGTAAATGCTCATTGCTATGGGTTCTTAGGATGGATACCTGGTGCCTTCTGTGGTTCAGTGCCGAAACATAAAGATCTTTTGATGAGAACAGCGGGAAGTGCTAGGGGATTCAGACATAAGACGGAGGGAAGCCTTCTTCAGTGCAGCAAAAAATGAGGACGAGAGATAGAAGAGCCTAGCATTTGACATCTAGGCATGTTACCAGCTCAGTGGAAGCATGTATGGGCACCACATGTCTTTCTACTTATTGGTGTAAAGGGTGCACCTCCCGAGTTATCTTAGAAATTGAGAATTTAGAAATTCCATATTACCTTCATTTTTCCATGTTTGAAAATACACATTAGGATGAAGTTGTTTGGGGCTTGATAAAAACTTGGACATAGTGTACTAAAGAAATAATTATCATGTGGCTTACTTTTTCCTCTTTTTCCAGCAGTGGTAGGGGATTTAGGATGTGTGACTTCTGAAGTTGGAATTGACTCCCTTTAGAGTTAAATGATGTTTTATTCATAGGTTTTGTGTTTATGCAGACAGAGTCCCATGAATATATATGCCAGCACCTGTGAGCACTATAGATAGGTCACACTTCTGGTAAATGTCTACAGAATGGCAGGTGCCTTGATTCTGATGGTAAATGTGAAATTCAGCTCAAGGAAATTTCACTGACAGAACCTTCAGATCCTGTGAAGTGTTTTGAAAAGTTTACATATATCCTTTTGCAAAAAGAAATCACTTCTACAAATATAAAAGGCAGAATGTGATCATTTTATAGTATTCTTTGAGATGGCACTTCAGTACAAATCAAACCCACTTGGAAATTGGCTTTATATTGTATTTGGTATAACCTCCACTGTAAAATTGAATTGCAGTAAATGCTCATTGTTAACTGCTAGAAATCAGAAGATAACTTGCATCTGCCGTGCTCAGTGTATTGGTTCACTAGATTTTCAGTCATAACAGCAACCTATATTTGTGGTTCTGAAATTTTCCCTGAATTTTTAAGTATTCTTGGCATGTGCCGGTACCTCGGTTCATGAACTTGATTCTTCCCACGATTCTGGTAGCAAACTGAATTGGACAAGAACCAAATCAAATTCAATGGCTAGGTTCAATGTTGACTTTAAGGGGAAGTTTGATTTGGTTCTTGTCCAGTGTGGTTTGCAGCCAGAATCATGCAGAGAATTGAGCTTGTGAGCCAAGGTAACACTTGCTAGAATATTCTTCAGAAAATACTTCACCACTCTCTATTTTTAAGTAATTTTTCTTAACATACCACTGAAAATATATAGAAATAGGACAGAAGTGAAGTCTTAAGAAGTGCTAAAAGAAAAAAATATGTCATTGAATTGATATTGCTTATATTTAACATTGTATATTTAAATTAAGAATAAGCACTTTATCTCCAAGGGAAAAACATTAATTTTCATATTAGAGGAATTGGGCTTAATAAGAAACCACATTTATATTTCTCCAGCTACAGCCCAGCTTCAACGTTTGATACTGTGCATTAAACACATTTTTATTTTATTAAATAGAATATTCTTTCCATTGTATATTGCTGTCACTTTTATAGGCTTTCTTCTTTCAATATATTATCACAGATTTTGAGTTACAGACGTCGCTTATATTTATTGAGTGCTTGCTGTGAACCACAGAAAAGAGAAACATCAGTAGGAAATGCTGAATGAGTAAGAGTGAAATGAGTAAAACGAATGAGTAAAATTCTCTTGAATTTTAACCACTAATCCTTTGTATGTGTTACATTTATATGCAAATGACTGCTATGGGAATTACAAATTTATTATTTTTAAGAATGCCAAGTATTGGCATTAATTATGTGCCAGTTCTAAAAATCACAGACTGCTATCCTAAGCTCACATACACAGACAAAGCCAAGAGCACCGTTTCTAACACCAGCGTTGGATTATTGTGCCTTTGTGCAATTGATACGAATACATCTGGTGTTATACAAAGTATTAAATATAATATTGCCTTTGTCACAGAGTTTTCATATCGTAAAAACATGTTAAAGTATCACTTAGTAGAGAAAAAGTGCTAAATCTAAAAAGTAAAATTTAAAATATAATACTACTTTTAAGACAACTTTTTTCACATTTTTCTTTGAATAATGGATTTCAGTTCTTCCTAGGTAAATATTGCTAAATAGTGCTATGCTTAACTTCCAGGGCACGAACATACTTACGGTGGCATTATAAATTATGATTTAAACTTTTTTGGTCATTTTATTTTTTTCACACTCTTACATACACATACACGTAGAGAATACACTGAAGATTTATTTATCATTAAACAGCAGGCCATGGGAAACAAATGGTTATACCAAGTCTGCAGACAAATGGTTACCACTGCAAAAACATGGTTATATCAAATCTCAGCCTTCAGACTCTCTTCACTTCCAACTTTGATGTAAGTCTCCTTTGGGAGAAGAAACTGATACCCCACATCATTGCCTTACATGAAAAACAGGGGTGTGAAATGAGCTCCCAAAGGCCACCCTGCTGCTGCCTGGCTGGTACACCAGTGAGCACTCACATTTCCTACACATACAGCAGAGTCCACACTGGGGGATGTGTTAGCATGAGTACTTTTGACTGTTTATTTAAAACATTAAGAAAAAGAGGGAAATACTATAGGTAGGTCCTACAGAATTTCGAATTGTGGAGGGTTAGCATCAGGTATTTATGTGTAGGATTTAGAAAGTGAGGAGAACGTTGTCTGAGTAACTCCAGCACCCTGATAACTGCTTATTTCCTGATCTTTGTTGTATTATTTCTTTTTCCAGTTAACAAACTTATTCATCTTACTGCATACCAGTCTATCTCTATTAAAAGTCTAATATTGTTCAGTGAAAAAGTTAGAAGCAAATACAGCATTTAAAAATAAGAACTTGAAGTCATCCAAGTCGAAGCCAGGGACTCCCTGTGAGCTTCAAGTTATCCAGTCCACAGGATATGAAAGGATTCGTTTGGAAGGGTTACGTTTTCTTGCATCTGTTTGGCTCAGTCCTATGGATTGTAGCAAAACTTGGGTCTTTTTCCTCTTAACTGACCTATCATATCAACTGCCCATTCCAACAAAGAACGCACAGAAACATTTTATCCAGAGAGATGGTAAAAATGCAATTTTCTTTGTAAAGTCAGCTATCACTAGGATAATGATTTTTCATAACTATAAAATTCCCTTTATAGCCACATCTTTTAGGACATTTATTTTGTAATTAGGTGTTGTTTTCCAGGAAATGTGAATCTATGTAGGATGTTTCACGTAACCAGTACATTTTTTAATCCTACATCAAATACTGAGTTCTATATCCAGTTATTTCTAAACACGTAATTCAAAAGTAAATCTTAAATTATATGAAATAGATGTCGGTGATGTTGGCAATGAGGTCATGATGACATTCTTATTTTGAAAATTTCATTAATGAACTAGAAAAATGTATAAAATGAAGTTAATACACCAGAGTATACTAAATATATTATATATGCTATCACCCCTTGAAGAAAAATTAGCTCAAAAACAGTTTAATGACATCATATGTATATTATAACAGTCACAGCACAGTGGAATTATGATTGACTAATCCCCTTCCAGGGTGTGGTAATCCTTGTTGTTCATTATCCCAAAAGCGATTTTTCAAATGTGCTAAAAGAAATCTCATTTATGGCAAATGTGATTTACAACGAAACTCTTATTTTTGTTATTCATAACAGACAAATGCGTGTAATGGCACATTTTAATGCAGATTTGAGGCCCAAATTATCAACTACATTTTTAATTGCCTCCATTAAATGTGCCTTCCATGGAGCTGGTTTGTTTCAAGCCACAAAAATTTATCAGTAATATAAAATTAGGTACTTTAAAAACTTATATGTACATATCAACCATATTTTATTTGCCATTTTGAGATTTTACTAAAAGTTATTTTATTTTGAACATCGTATTGCTAGATCTCATTAAGAGTATTGCTTATGAATATTTCATCATTAAGCAAACCTCAGTAATGTATTTCAAATGCTATTTTTTTATCGATTTTCAATATACACACATAGTTGATAGTAAATTGAATGTTCAAGGAAGAAAACAGAGTGTAAAAATACTTTTAAAAGGGTAAAAGTTTGAAGAGTTTTCAGATCTTAAAGTTGAAGCAGTAGCTCTACATAATTTATTGTGTAACTTAAGTAACAGTGCTGAAGTGTTTGCAATAAAATATTTGTAACATCCCGCATGGCCTTGTTCTCCTGGGTGGTGAATCCCCAAAGAATCTGCCTTTAACTTCAGATGCTCAGCAATTACGCAGGTAACCAGAGGTGTCAGAGGGAGCCGCAGTGTAAAGCTCCTCAGAGTCTGAAGAGCTCCTAGAGGGCATTTATTCACCCAAGCCAGCTGAAGCTCACCACACCACTTTCAGACCGTCTCTCGCAACTGGCCACTCATGACCTCTAGAACCATCCTATTTTTTCTTTTCTGAATAATCCACATCTTCCCAACTAATTTATTTATTTTTTTCCTTGCGGTACCGGGGATTGAACTCACGACCTTGCACTTGCCAAGCAGGCGCTTATGTCACCGAGCTGTATCCCCAGCCCTTCCCAACTAATTTATATTATACAAAACATGCATCTAATTTCACTTCTGCATCTTGTCTCTGAGCTTTGAAATTGCATGAATTCCCCTCATTCCTTCTCCAAAGGATGGGCTTCTCTGAGGTCAGATATCACAGCTCCCACGAAAGCCCCGGCTCCTGTCCCTGCACTGGCTGCTGTTGTCCATGAGCTGTCATCACTGTCCCTGCCTGGGTGGTCAGTCCCCCTCAGACTCTGCCCACCACCACCCCACCAGCAAGCACAGAAAGAGAGTCGGTTCTTTGTGGGGTTTTTTTTGACACTGTGACAATATTAACAATGATAGTTAAAATTACAGTAGCAGCCCAGCTCACAAATGCTTCTGTTCGCGAACAATTCAGTTCTCAAACAGAAGCATTTGGCAAAATTTTGCCACCATTCGCAAACTCCACCAGCACGAACTTGGCCGTCCTCCCCAGAATTGTGGAACTGATTAAATTTGTGAACCAAGGTACCACTATGATTTAAAAATATGGCCCGAGCTCAGTGTCAAACTTTTATATTTTTATTTAACTTGATCCTTTCCAAATCCTTACGACATAACTTTCTATAATGTCAGTTTTACATGTGAGAGACCCAGAGAGCTGGATAATGAATCCAAGTGTGACCGATTTCTAATCCTGTACTTCTAGCTAGAATCATGAGCACTGATACCAGTATTAGCTGTGCAGTTAAGCAAAACGCCATGTCTTTTCCAACATGACTTCTGCAAAGCTGTGAATCAAGTACACTTAACTCACATTTTTAATTTTCTTTTCAAAGTAAATGAGGGACTTAATGTTCACTTTTTTTAAGGTTTTTATGAAGTGATTCCATCATCACAATCTCTTCTGAACCCCAATTGCATGCAGTGTAATTACTGTGATCACTGCTCCAAGTCCCCTGGCAAGGTGAGCGGTATCTTGTTTGTCTTCATGAAGTTTTGCTGATGAATGGCCAGAGCTGGCCCAGTGACAGAGCACTGTGGCTCTCAGCCCTCTGGACTTCTCCCTCCAGGCCCACGTGAAGGCTCTTGGTGACTTTGCTCTGAAAAATTCCAGCGGGGCTTCTCCAGAGTTGACGAGAGCCTGAACACATCTTTGTTCTTTCAGCAGGTTTCCAAGGTGTATGAGAGAGAGAGATGGATCCACAAATGGCCGTGATGCCCTGAATTAGTAGGACAGGTGCAAGCAAAGGAGGATAGAGACATGTTGAGGGGTCAGTGTAGCCTTCAGGGATAGATGTTATTTACACTGGAGGAAATGGGAGAAAGCTCTCCAAGAAAAGAGGGCAGTTAGAAGAATAAAAGCTGGAAGTAGAGCGGGGAGGACCCATCTCAGACACCGAGGCCTGGTTCAGAAGGGCCTGGCGGTGACAGGGCAGTATCTCTGAATGCCCCTGTATGTCCCCCAATCAGGATAAATGGCAACTCGCACCTCCATATGTATGAATTTCTTAGGCTTCTTTCTTGGTTTGTTTGCACCATCATGACAAAAATTCCACAGGTTGGGTGACTCATAAAGGAGAAATTCACTTCTTACAGTTCTGAAGTCTAGGAAGGTTAGGTCAAGGAGCCAGCAGATTGTGTCATTAATGAAAGCCTTTTCGTCCTAGATAGTGGCTTCTCTTTTCATGTAGAAAGGCCAAGGCGGTTCTTGGGAACCTCTTTATAAGGGTACTAACTCCACTTGTGGAGGCTACACTTGCAGAATTTCTGAAAAGTCTCTCCCTCCTAACACCAACATTCTAGTGTTTAGATTCAACACATGAATTTGAAAATGGCACCAATATTCAGAACATAGCACCTGCTGTAACAAACAGTCACAAACTAGGTGGACCTAAACTGGTGGAAATTTAATCTTCCACCATTATGGAGGCCAGAAGTCCTAAATTAAGATGTCAGCAGTGCTATTCTTCCCTCCAGATATCTGGGAGGAAGCGTTCTTTTTGCCTATTCCAGCTTCTGCTGGCTCCAGACATTTGTTTGGCCTGTTGCTGTATCACCAGAGTCCTTTCCTCTATATTCGTGGGATCTTCAACTCTGTCCCTCCGTCTCCTCCTGTTTTCTTCTAAGGACACGATTCATTGGATTTAGGGTCCATGCTATTCCGCATGGCCTCATCTTAGCTTAATTACATCTACAAAGGCCCTATTCACAATTAAAGTCACATTATGAGGTTCTGGGTAGACACTAATTTGAGGAGTTACTACTCAATTAAGTATGCTTGCCTTGGCATACTAATATATTGGGAATACTCCAAAAATATCATACACTAAAGACAGAACTTACAACAAGGTATTTCAAAAATAAACATTTAATTTTTTAATTTCTTTTTGTTTTTTCATCATGATACTCTTTCTTTATAATTATTTAACAATGTAGCTAAATAATTTAGAAGTGATTATAACATTCCATTTTTCCTGACTAACATGGCTGGCGTCAATGATTCCAGCCATGAGAGACTAGCAAAGTTGGCCATCTTTTTGGCTTTTGAACATATTTGCATTATTACTTCTGTCTTCTTCATTTTTGGAGGATTACAGTAGATGGTATAATTCAAGCCCTACATGGATGAACACACATCAACAGCAATAGGGTTCGCTTTGCAAAGAGAAGGCACTAGTAAGTGTGTCTATAGCAACTCCTTCATGTTATGGCTTCTACTAAGACATCCCATTGAGCAGTTTCCTTGCCTTTCACTATATTTATTGTAACTTTGGGATCTTATTTACTCTTTCAGGTTGTTACCCTAGGGAGACAATATGATGTTTACACATGTGATTCTGATTAATTTACTCATGAGTATAATCTCTAGTTACATTGATTTGCTATAAAAACCTCGAGTTTATCTTACTCTTTAAAAATAATTAACTAACTAAATAAATAAAAGACATGCCATTGATTTAAATGTGGGCCCAGCAGCCGGCCCAAGGCCAACACCAAGAGTAACTAGTGTAATGTTTCCTTTTCTTCCTTTGTTTAGTTAAATATGTGGGTAAAAATTCAAATGTTCTCTTACTTATCAAAGGTTCTGTATCTCATCAAGGGAGCAACTTTGCTCAACCTGGAGACTCACGCTGTATCCCTCACCCAGGGGAACAGTAGATGTGGCTTGTCTTGTGAAGGCCATCACATACAAGAGTAAAAGGATTCTAACCAAATTGGGATCTGGGGTATGATTTTATCTACAGTGTCCTTGCTGTCTGTGAAATAAAGTGAAAATGATGAGAGTAACTCTTTCTGGAAATTATTGTGATGATGAAATGTATTAAGACCTTAATGTCTTTGGAATACTTCCTGGCATAGAGCAGGACCCATTTTAGATTTGGTGGCTAATACCAATCCCATTTCAGCAGCAGCACCTTATTCCTGCTCACAAAAGGACCTTAGTTCCGGCTGAGAATGGTACTTGGGAGTCAGAGCCACAGAGGAAGTTGGGAAAGATATATGGGACCAGAACTTCCAGTAGGAAGGTCAAAAAAAGAGGACTAGGAGCAAATGCGTGGAGCCCTTTCTTTGGGAGGGCAGCAGTGGAAGAGGTCCTGAGGGTGAGCTTGGGCCCACAGGACACTGGCTGAGCACTCAGCCCTCAAAGCCAAGAGAGGAGCTGGAAGACAGAAAAGACTTTACTGCAGAATGACCTTTTATTTGTTTTACAAAGCCCTTCTTTGCAAAATTCCTTTTATCAATGTAAAGGGAAGTAGTATTCATACACAATACTGATTTGTTTTTCCATACCTAGAATAATATTTTGCTTCTGCTCTTCAAAACCACTTGGATAAGTAACTAGCTGCACTTGTACACTATCGACTCATCTCTAATACTGTACCCTCATTTTATTTATACTGAGGCAAGATCTGGCATAAGGGCTTCCAGGACCCAATGAGATTAAGGATCAGGAAAATTAGGCAATTGTGAAGGATGAGTATCCATACACAAGGTATAATTAGTGAGTAAATTCATCAGTCATTCGCGTGTACTCCATCCACTGTGACAGTGTGACTCTGTTTTGTGTGTCTGGTGCACAGACTTTCCTCTAGGGAAAGTCTCCTCCCTGTCCATCTACTACCAGTAACACCAACTCTGCCTCACATTCAAAGGCTCACACCTGCAAAGATTTAGCTACCCACAGGGTCTCACCCATGGGGTCCCACCTTTTTACCAGGCCCCCAGATAAGCGGAGGAGTCTTGACACCCAAGTCCCCAGCTCTCTAAAGTGAATCAAACGCATTAGGACTTTCCTACATCATTTAAGGGAGAAAGCCAGCTCCAGGCTAGTGAGCTGTACATCTTCTCAGGAGAGACCTTCTTCCTTAACCCCTTAACCATAGAGTTGTTCCATGCATTGGGCATCCTTTCTGGAGTGGTCGTGGCAGCCTTATGTTTGGTCTCCATTATGAAACCAGGAACTAAGATGTCCTTGGTTGCTTAATTTATATCTCTAGTGACCTACAGGAAAGTCTTTTATGTAAGCTAAAACTATCTTTCCAGAACTTTCCTTTAGCTTTTCTACCTAAAGGCAACTGTACTCTCACTTCCTGGAGTAAAGGTATCATCTTTCTTCAGACTCAATAAAACTGAGAATATTCATACGATAAATTATCATGAAAAATTTTTTTCAAATAGGCATATAGATGAGGAAAAATCTGATGATATTATCCAGTACTAGAGATATCGTGAATCAGTACAAGCCATAACGCTGTGAAGCTTCCAGCACCTTTAATCTTAATTTTAAGGTTCCTGTAAATCCTAAGTACAAGGATGACACATAAAAATAAAAACAGTTGGTAGTTTGAAGAAACAGTGTGCTGGATTCTCAAGTACAATAAATAGTTATTTTGCAGTATCTTTGCTGTGCTCTGTGAACTGCAGCTAGTAATTCCCAATCCTTCCTGCTTCGTGCTTTTGTTCATCATCTCAAGATGACCCTGTGCATGACAAGTGTGTGAAGTGTGTGTGCTGGCTGTGGGATTGGGTATTAGCACACTGGAAAGAGAGTTGGGGTCTTGCAGATGAACCCAATCTTCGCACCAATTTGTAATAATCCTGTTACAAATTGAAGGAATGTCCACTGTAGGTGAGGGAAGAAAGTCTTCATCCTCACTTGAAAGAAATTTTCAGAGTGTTTAAGATTCAGAAGGAGTGAATACAAATAATGGTGGGCCTGCAAAACAAGCTGAGCACCACAACCAAGGGAGCTTCCCTCCCTGGAGTGCCCTAGAGAGATAGACCAGCTTGCAAACTGGAAGGGAAGCTCTGGAATCTAAATGCTCTGATTGATGTGCAGATTTTATGTAAAATCTATGTGAGCCCATGCATTTTCCACTTGACACCTTTTAGAGTTCTGGAAAGTGATTCTGAAGCAATCAAAAGGAAGTTTCATGCCTCTGAAGAATCAAAGGAAGGTTTTGTGGGTCCTGCCCTGAGTGAGATTATAAAAGTTGGGGTCAGCATCGCTGCTACCTGAGGTTGATTCCCATAAGTGGAAGCCCCTACAGGGAAAGGAAAACTAAGAAGATTCACTCCTTTGGCCAATCATTTCTCAGAGTTGTCTTCTAGGGATAGTTTTAGTAGTCCTAGGCTTAATTTTATATAAATGTGGCAGATTATATGTGTATGTTTGTATTGTATAGGTAAATAAATGTGCACACAATACTATATGGGTATATTCCATATGCATACATATATATGTGTGCATACATAGAATCAGTCTTCGTGATCTATAGGTAACAGAAACATTATGTGTATATATAAATATCTGTGCATATGCATGCACATATGAATACATATACAGATATTTATATTTTATATATATCATATATTATATATTTATATATGATAGTATATTATCTTTGTATGTATTAGTTCTGTGCACATTTAACCAGAAATAAGATCCATAAAATTTGCATAAACACATGATTATTAGTGTTATAGAGGACCCATAATAACAAGATACTAATTTTCTCTTTTCTATTTATCAATATTCATAAGGTACTAAAAGTTGAAATAATAAATTTGTAAAGCTAGACAAACACAGAGTTCTTTCCTATATAGGAATCAGATGAGTCACAATAGCTATCAGATTTTTGAAAGGCACACTTCTGGTTGTGGCTGTATGTGTTTGGTAGGTATCTACATAATTATGTTCAATTTTTTGGAATCATGTGCTGTTCAGGTTACTCTGCTTTTCAGATAATTTGGCCAGTTTCTAATTAAAAGAACTACTCTCATTCTCTCTTTCCTTTATCCTACTATGGAAAACCTATTTAATTTGGAGTATATTTCAATTAATCCATCATCAAAGCCATCATTGTTTATTCTATCAGAAGTGAAAATCTGAGCTCCTCTCTACCCATATCCTGTAAAAACCCATACTGATACTGGCTTGATGTCATCAGCCACTTTTCATCACCATCTGACTGTGATCATTTCATTGAGGACAAAAATGGAGCACTCAAAACATTTATTGTCTTGCAAGGCAAGTTGTAGTTGACTGTCAGTTGTTAACTAATGGAAATTAATTCCCGTCTCTTCTTGAGATGCTTTGCAGTTAATAGTGCTCATTAATCTGGAGGCACAGACATCGATAGAAAGAAAATTAGCATTTTATACTAAGAAAAAGTACATTTTAGATGGAAATTCCTTTGCTCATGATACATTACTGTTTGACAAGTCCAGTGACTTAATTTTTTCATCTACTGAAGATCATTTTCAGCTACTTTAACTGGGTTTTTGAATCAAGCGTGCTCTAGCAGCTACTAAATTCTATCAAGACCATGAGAACAAGAATAAGGAGAAAGAGGAGGAGGAGGAGAGTGCATTCCATGGGAAGCCAAGTGGGCTGTGCCCCTCCATCCACAGGATGTGTTACGTGAGACGAGAGAAGTATCTTCACTTTTCATTGGATTACCTGTGCTGTTTTCTAAAGACTTTTCAATAACTGCTTTGTTCTTTTCTTCTTTCTGTTGTTTACAATTTCATCGTAGTGCATGGCCCATGGGCCAACAGCTTAGGGGTCCCTTTAGTGATGAAGCACCACACCGATGAAGCTTTGACCGTGCTTGATAACTGCGTCATTTGCGATGAACCCCTAAAGTGAAGGCCTCAGTCTGCCTTGTGAGCTGCTCCATGCTGAAGGGTGGTTCCCCTGACTTTGAAACTCAGTCCAGTGGTTCCTAGTGTTTCCGGGATTCACACATGAGTGTTAATATGTTTTTGTTCTTTTATCTTTAAAATAAAAAGTAGGTGGACACTAGCATAGGGTTGCCAGTCTTTTATTTTGCAAAGGCTCACCCTCAATCACTTAATACACAGGGAAGACAGACAGGAAATAACCTCAGGATGGAGGACAGCCTTTTCAGTGGAACAAAAGGGATGCCATGAAAAATATCAAAGTTGGTCCGAGGACACATGTTTGGAGACCACTGATTTAAAAACCACAGTGAGGGAGCAGTTGCTTCTCTGATTAAGTACATAATGTGAAATTAGTTTGGAATACTCACATATGTCCCAATAAATGGGAAAATGACATTTTGGCCTTTTATTTACTTTACCTATGTATACTCTTTGAATGCATATGATGACTGGGTAAATGACTAGAATTATAATCTTTTTTCTGAGTATTGTCAGTTTTTCACAGAAGCAATAAAATTCTAAATCTTAATCATCTCTGGAAAATCTCCCAATACCTAGCATACCATGTAAAATTAATAGTATAAAAACTGAGGTTATAAACCTCCAGGATGGCCCCCAGTGATCACATCTCCTGAAGGTCACAGCCTGTGTCATCCTCTCCCACAGTGAATTAGAGCTGGCCTGTACACCCAGGAGAGTGACTTGTGTGGTTTAGGAGATATAAAAGTCAGGTCACCATTCTAAGGACACTCAAGCAGGATCCAGGATCGGGATGAGGAGCTGACTTGCCCTCCATATTGAGTAGCCATGTTTGAAGCAAATCCCCTGGTGCCATGGAACCTTTGGTTCTTCCAGGTTATCTCCTGGACATCGTGCCGCAGAGATGGTCATCCACACTCTTCCTTGCCCTGGATTCATGCTTAAAGAAACCAGGAGGTAATAAACTATTATGTTTTCAGCCATTGAGCTGTAGAATTTTTTGTTGCAGCTTAGCTGAATGCTCATTCTACCAGCTGTCAACTCCCAATATCTGCTGTGAAATTCTCTTTACTCTTTTCTTATTGAAAAGAATAAAGGCAAAAGGTTGAAATCGCATACATATTTATCAGTTGATGAATGCATAAACAAAATTATATATATAATATATATATGAAACAGTCTTCAGCCTAAGTAAGCAGTGAAGTACTAACACACATCACAATGTGGATAAACCTCTGACACTATACTGAGTGAAGTAAACCGAACATAAAAAGTGAAATATTGTATGATTCCAATTACATGATGTGTCTGCAAATGTCAAATTCGTAGAGACAGAACATAGCAAAGTGGTTGCCAATAGCTTCATGGAGAGGTCAGTGAGGAGTTAGACTTTCTGTTTGGAAGGATGAAAATATTCTGGAGATGAAGCGTGGTGATTATTGGCCAGCATTGTGAATACCTCTGAAATGTGCCCTTAGAAATAGTTACTGGGGTAAATTTTACATAGTATATGTTTTACCACAACCAGAAAGAAAACATCCAGCTAAATGCTAGCCAGGCTTTATGTCCTATAGACGAAGACCAAAGCCCAAGGAGGAGTGGAAGAGGAAGCCACAGAGAGATAGGATGAATGAAGTGGCTCCATAGGTCTTGAGGGTGATGATTTTTGAAACAGTACCTTCCACTGCTTTCAGAAAGCTGCAAAGCTGACTTTAAAGGAGAACATTATGCTACTCATCCCCAAATATAGTACATAAGTAAGGTTTTTAATCTTGTGCCCATGTTTTCTTAGAATCCAGCAAAAATATCAATAATATATTATAATAATATATTACTTAATTATAATAATCATAAGATCCCATTAAAAGCATAAGTATAAAATACATAAGTATTTTATAAGCATAAGTATAAAAAGGTGGCATAATGTCATTCTACAGAATAAATATATTTATTCATATTATTCAAGAAATAGTGCCTTATAAAGATGATCAATGTTAGATATTTTTATTCATTCATTCAAGAAATATTTATTGAACACAAATTGCCAAGGACTATTTTGGATACTGAAAACTTACACATAGGAAATGAGGTAAGAATATTAAGTAGGAAATAAATAAGAAATAATTATATTTGAAATCATATAAACTTAAAAATAAATTGAATTTTAAGTGAAAACTATCTGCTCTGCTTTTATTTAAAGTTGCCCTTAGTAACTACTCATACCAGCTACCACATAATTCTACTTAATCACCTCAATTGTTCCTACCGTGCTTATTGCTTTCTGAGCCAAAGTTCCATTTCACAGCTTCTACTGGGGTTAATTTCCCCTCACACTGAGGAGGAAAGCAGTGATTCACTGCAAAGGCTCTAAATCAGAACGCTTCCAACCAGCGTTGAGAAAGTGGACAGAAAAAGCATCCTTTTCCTCCCAGGACTCACAGGACTCCTCTTCCTACCTCTAGATGTCTGCAGTATTTCAGGCCAGCTCGGTTACATTAGAAAAGAACTCATTAAGATAAATGGCAATTAACATCTATAACTGCAGTAAAGCGCTTCTGACGTTAAGGAGGAAAACATAAAGCATGGACCTTTTTAGATAAACTGACATGCTTCTGCAGGCGGCTTTGTAATGTGTTTGGTGTCCTTTGCTTGGAGGGTGATTGAAAAATTAACAGACTTAAATTTAGCATAATTCAGATTGAAAGTAACAGGCAATATCACTCTGATTGATAATGTGGCCTTTAGCAGCACAAACACTGTGTGTGTCTGCTAAGCACACAGATGCTACAAACATACACATACATGCGTATACACACATATATACACATATACATATGCACATACACGTATGCACATATAGACCGGACCTACTCTGTATAAGTAACCTCATTACTGTGACTTTTCAGTTCTCAAAAGGAAAGGCGTTTCTATCTGACTACTCTACACTGTTGCTTTAATAGAAAGGACAGTGTGCCGAGGCCCCTACGCCCATCTGCGGTGCCGGGCGTCTGTCATTCAGGCCGCTGCCCCCCACTGAAGCCCTGTGTGGACCACACTGCATTGGCTCATTCACGCAGTGCGCACTTACAGGTTGCAGAGGAGGAGAATGCACTCTGCTGATCTCAGTCAATGGGAGCTTGTTGTGGGTTTCCAGAGAGCTATGAAAGGGACAGGAAAAGGTTTTAGCAGCCTTGGCCAGGCGGGCCTCATTGAAAACCAGCTCACAGACCTGGACACAGAAGTAGCTTTGGGGCCCGGGCAGGAGCCCTGAGCAGGGCGCAGAGAAGCCAGTGCGCACTCAGACCCCTTGGAGAGCCTTTGGTGTGGGCTCTCGGCTCCTAGGCCCCTCCCGTGCCACCCTGCTGCACCCCCGGCCTCCTTCCCTTTTTGGCTCTGCCCTCCGGGGCTGGCTCTGCCTCTGCCCTGGTCCCACGTCTCCGTCCTCTTTGTGTCACTTTCCTGAGCCATGAATTCCAGCTTGATCAAGAGAAGTCTTGGGGGCTGAGTCCATCCCTCCAGTTCCTTTGTTAAAGTCCCAGCTCCCAAGATGCAAATTTGACCATATCTAGAAATAAGGTCTTTTAAAAAGTGATCTATTAGAAGACCATTAAAGTGAGACCCTAACCCAGTGGCACTTGGATCCTCATAAGAATAGGAAGGCACCAGGGATGAGACCAGCTAAGGATAGTGAGAATTTGGCCACCTGTGACCCAAGGAGAAACAGCACCTGAGGCCTCCTTGATCTTGGACTTCCAGTCAGCGGAACTATGGGGGAATAAATCCATGTGGCTGAGGATTTATTCCACCCAGGCTGTGAATTTTGTTACAGCAGGCCTAACACAAGAGGCCAGCTGTGGAATCATGAGTGGTGCCTAGGATGAAGCTGGACAGAGCTTCGGCACAAGCCCACCCCATCCGCCAGCCCCAGGCCAGAGCTAGCTCGAGGCCCACTGAATCCCAGTGACGCTCAGCTGAGGTGGAATTCTGCAGAAGTCCGCACCTGGGGTCCTCAAAAAGGGTCCCTTGGGGGTGTGAGAGCTGCCTGAGAAGGCCCAGAGGGAGACTGGTCTGGCTGGCTGAACACTTGGCTTGAATAGATGCACCTTTTCCAAAGGTAAATTTTGTATAGTGTTTAAAATGCAGTATGCAAAGAAACATGGGGCATAAGGTAATGCTTGCAATGTGAGTTGGAACAAATACGGGGAAAATGGCAAAGGTGACAGTTGTGCTGTTCATCCGCCAGCAGCAGAGCTCATTTTAGCCGCATTACTGTCAAAACGGTGCTGAGCTACTCTGATCTGTCAGGACAAAAATAGTTCTTAAATGGTCAAGATGATGGGAAATACGAATTCTTATTCATCCTTTATATTAGTATAGTTTTAAGTTTTCTAAAAATGAAATACAGTGTGAAAGTTACCACAGATCCAGTATCTGTTCTAAATTTGGAAAGATTTGTATGGGCTGTAGAACATAAAATTTGAAAAAATGGTATTTTGTAACTTTCCGTGTACATTATTATGCATATAAGCAAAGGAGTGCAATATGAGAAGTCACTGGTGTTTTGCTAGATTAGACATGCCAATTTATGGGAATGAAATGATTTCCATAAAATAAGAATTTTTGTCTTTTGAAGTTTCATTCCTTCAATTTTAAAATCACTCAAACAAAATATTTGCTCTACCACATTTTGAATTTCACATCAAAATGTATTATATCATCTGACTTAATAAATAAACACTAGAGTGACCAAAACTTCAAGTTGTTAGCACACCTTCCCTAGAGCTTGCTTCCAAAGTATGGTGCTGAACCCCCTGAATTGGTTAGAAATGCAGAATCCTAGGCCCCATCTCCTGTGTACCGCACCGAAATCTGCATTTTAGGAAAGCTCAGGATGACCTCTGTACACGTGGAAGTCAGAATCCCTCATGCTATAATCACAAAAGTCTCTTACTGCCACACCTCTTTTACTGCAGAAGTTAGAAATCAAGCGGTGACATTCTTGTCCCCCGTAAACGTGCTTTGAATTACACTGTGATGTGAGAGACATTATGAGGCACCAGTCTGTTTGACTTCTGCAGTCGTAGAGTTTTGTCTTACTTGATCAAAAGTCTGAATTTGAGGATCCAGGTGTTTGATATAGTTGATAAAAAGAGTGATAACATGTAAACTTTCTTTTCAGAAATTACAGAATAGACATTTGATGACATAATTTACCTCGTTAAAATTTCACAGGGGGCTGGGGATTTAGCTCAGCGGCACAGCACCTGCCTGGCAAGCGCAAGGTCGTGAGTTCGGTTCCTGGTAGCGGAGAAAAACAAACAAACAAACAAACAAAAAATTTCACAGAGTTTCTGTTTCCTTGTAGCCGGGCATGGTGGCTCATGCCTGTAATCCCAGCACTCAGGAGGCTGAGGCAGGAGGATTGTTGGGAGTTCAAGACCAGTCTGAACTGCATAGCGAGACCCTGTCTCAAAAAGACAAAAAACAAAAAAAGTCAAGCTTGTGAGCACGCCTTTCCATAGTTTTGAACAATTTCTTCCCTTCTCTTATCCCCAGACAAATCGCCCACTGGCTCTTTATTCTCCTGTTGGACTTCCTCAGCTTGCTGAGGGATCTGGAGCATTCCCTCCAGAACTGCTCATCCCTGCTCATGGCCTTGTTCTTTCTCTTGCTGCGATGCCTTTCCCCTCTCTCGCCCTCCCTGTCTGCCCTCACCTCTGTGAGAGCCTGTGTAATGGCCACATCCAGTCTGCTGTGGTTAACTGAATCAGCAGCACTTCTCTAGCCAAGACCCTCACCACGGAAGCAGCCACTTCCTGGGGGTTTCCATTCCTCATGACTCGGGTGGCACCCGGCACCTCGGGTGTGCTTTTTGTATGCAGCTGAATGCTCCTCAGGACATCCAGCCAAGCGCACCTCATCAGCATGGAGAAAGACTCAACACTGTTCTCTACAGCCCATTGTGGTTTGAAAGTTCTTCTCAGAAACAGAGACTCCCAGACCCCAGACCACTGTAAGATCAGACATGGCTGTGACATGGAAAACATTTGGATGCCTCAGACAGTAAGCCTTGTTGGCGTTAGGCAGCAGGCTTTTAATTGGATGGGGAAGGTTACCCTTAAAGTGATTGAGACATTATTAGTTATAGTTGTTTTGGGTCTTGGTGCTTGGCATAAAACTGTGAGGAAAGAGTTACCAGGCCCTGTCTAGACTCCCTTCTCCACCCGGAAGTAGGTTCGGAGACAAATCAGGCAATAATTGGAAAGCATCCCCTGCCTTTTAGTAAGAACTTGTGCTAGAGATTGGTTTCGTGTGAAAACGCAAGAAGCTTTGATTCGAAAGTCAGTGCTGCCCGGCTCTTCTCCTTCTGCCTCATCAGTGAAAGGCCTTAACAGTTCTCATCTGTGGTACAGAGCTGGGCACCCTGGTCTTGGCCCAAACACTTAGGTGGGAAGGAGGCAAGAACTGCACAGCTGCTCTCAGGGACCTGTGGAGGGAGCAGGGAGAGATCCAGACACCTGGAAGGGAGTAGTATTGCAGTAGGAATTATGCTCCTTAAACCCTCCCAGTGGCCTTCCCCATGAGATAGCGTGCTAGACTCATTTTCCCCAGTGTTTTATCTCATGGTGTGCCCTTCCCAAATGTCCTTCCCATAACCAGCTAGTAGTTTCTCTGCGCAAAGAACAGACAGCATCTCTCACTCACTGCATATTCCCATGAAGAAAACTTCGGAATATTTGCATGTATGAATATCACAAATAGGAATGGCTTGATGTAAGCTTGTCTTACTCTAGCAATAAATGGCACTCGTTCGTGAACATAAACGAATCCTTCAAACCCCACATCTGTCTCATGAAAAGATGTGTTTGTAATACAATTATATTTTGTGTTTCAGAATTATGTACAAAATTCTGTGCTTCAGTGATACATGTTTTAATCTTTTATGGACAGATAATAGCCATGATGATCTCTCAATGTGAAAGAAAAAAAGGAAGTAGTGCTTTACTGTCCTAGGAAATGAAGAGTATGTGTATGTCTGGGTATATATGTGTGTGTTCTAATAACATATCAAGACATATATATAATAAC
>NW_004955426.1:768742-950759 GCF_000276665.1 Chinchilla lanigera | reverse complement strand
TCTAGACTCCCCAAGTTAACACAATGTATCAACCATAACAACTTCTGTTCTATATCTTTACAACAAATTAATATCAGTGAGGTAATATATTACTGTTCAGATGTGTAGTGACATAGAGAGGTTAAGATATCATCTGTTTTGTTAATAAAAGCTGAATAACATGTATCCGAGATAATACATTTTTAAATTTATTCTACTGTCTTTCACTGAAAGCAACCCAGTTAGAAAGAATCAAATATGTGTTTAGAGAAAGATAACTTTCAAGACAGCTGTGCGTGAGTTTTCACAACACAGTGGACTCCTCATAGCTGCTTGTTCTGTAACCAAGGAGTCAATCTACCAAAGATCAAAAGTATTTTACTGGCATGTACAGACAATTTCCTTAACATTCTTTCCCAAGTAATATAGTATAACAAATATGTACATAACATTGACATTTTATGTATTTAAATAGTTTAGAGATCATTTAAAGTGCACCAGAAAACACACATGTGTTTTATGCACATGTCACACCTATTTACACCAGGGAATCTGCAGCATGATTACCTAAAGAACGCATAGGGTGAACTGTGTCTGATTTCCTAGCTGCAGGCTAACGGAAGAAATCAAAGCAAGATGAAAATCTTTTTATTATCATGTTATGTTTTTACTTTTTTCTGAGAACTACTCATTTTTAAGGGTAGAACTACTACATTTCCTAGAACTACTCATTTTTAAATTTGTTATTCATTTTTAGATGAACTATTCATTTTAAAATTGTGATTGATCCCCCAATCACAATTTTTAAAGCAACTTCCTAACAGAGATTTGCAAATTCCAGGGATTAACTATGTGAGATTCATTCGTGATATCCACTCTCTAGCAAGTAGTAGATTTTTCTTTCCTTTATATTTAAATTACACTGTGGTTCCCAAGAGTCAAAAAGGGACCTCATGACCTAAAAGAAGATATTGATCAGGTTACTGAAGTTTATTAAATCTTTAGGTTTTAATGGAACAGGCTCAACTTAGAGATTTCGGTCTCAGTGGACCTGCAACTGAGAAATTGTTTTCAAACAAGATCACTGGAGTATTTATTTAACATATAAAAAAGAATCAAAATGAATTAGTTACACTTCTTTCACAATTCAAAATGAGTTGCCTTACACAGGCGTTTCACAATATGGATTCAAGAAAACAAGGCACAACAAGGGAAACACAACATGTATAGTATTCATGATTCATGGCTTAAAAATCATACAAAAGCCTTTCAGTTTCCCTACAGGCTCCCTCTTATGAGAGGAACTCTGAACTATGCCACTAGAAATCATTTTCCCAATTTTTACTCTTGTTCCTCAGGAAGTTAGCTCTGAAATAGTTTTTAAAAATCTTATTTCTTGATTTTAAGTAAATAATAAAATAATAAAATAACAATCTTATGTTTTAAAATGACTCTTTGCCCCTGATGTGTCCTGCGTGTCTCATCACCTCTGGGAAACAGTCCCTCAGCCCCTGGCCAAGGACTTCTGTTGATACTGATAATCATATTGAAGGCACAGGAAGTAGAGGTTTTTGTTTCCTACATTGTAGTTGTCGCTACTTTTCAGTTCTTTATTACCTTTACACTATTACAAATGGCTGTCTCTCTCAATTTTTCCCCCTAGACAATTCCATATGGTACTCTCACTTTTCGGCTGGCTGTGTTATCTGCTGTTATGGCCGGAGGCTCCTCAGTTTCCCTGTCTGCAGAGAAACCACTGAGGACGTAATTGATCTATTCCAATCGCTGTTAGAAAAGCTGCTAGGAAATCTGCCAGCATTGCTGACAATGTGTCCCTTTTGTCACTGACTCTAAACATATTCCTAAAACTTTAGCAGGGGAACATCTACAGTTGTTCACAACTGAATATTTGCATTCCCCACCCGAAGCAGCCACCCTGATCAGAAGGACACCAGCCTCCTCCCTCCAAAGACAACTGAAAGACACAGGGTTGCTTCTGCTGATCTAAAGTCAGAATTCATCTTAGTCGTTGGTGTATATTGTTATTAATTTTGAATGCATAAAGGCATAGAGTGGTAAGGCAGTGATTGCCTGAAATGAGAAGGACTAATACCCTATATTTATAGAGAAGGGTGTTATGACAGGCTTTCCCGTGTTCATCCTGTTAATGAGTTCCTTACAACGCAGTTCTGCCTTTCCTCTCTTTAAGGATTTCATTCTATATCTTCAAGACAAAGCTGGAACATTCCAATGTGTCTAATGATAAGAATTAAAATAAACCTAGCTGAGATCTCTAAAAATTATTGAAGAATCAGCACATTATTATTTCATAGTAGAAAAAAAGCAGTGATGCGGAGAGATCAGTAATAATTATACAGATTTCATATTTATTTTTTACTTGTGAACCTATAATGTGAAAGAAACATGTAAAGTCATATTCATATTTTTCACACTGATCAGAACTCACTTAAAATTGAAATATTATTTGACTTATAACTTAAATAACTGTTTACTGAACAATTTCTAAAAGGACTACCTGTTCCCAAGAAATCTATCCTCATTTAAGGAGAAAAGTACACAAGCACAAGTATTTGTGCATACATGCACACACTTGGTTCAAAATGTAAACCAAAACACAAGAAAACACTCAAGATATTATATGTTTGCTGTCATTTCTACAATATCTAAACATTCTGTACTGGTATTTTTCTTTATTATTTTGAGCAATGTCAGCTGTTTTGGTAAGGAAGACTCCAAAAATTTCTGCATAATCAGTCTAAACCTAAAATGATTAAAAACATGTCAGAGCCAGTTGGATAGTATTCAATGAGTTATAGTCTGTATTTATCTTTTATTAAGCCTGAATGGTTAGAAAATCTTAATAACTAGACAAGAAATATTTATATACTAAAATAAAACTAACTTGAAAATTATAAACAAACACATAAGGAAATAAAATACAAGCAGCAAATAATAAGTACACAAATAAGTTGAAAAGAAATACATAATGAAGATCTTTTCACACTTTCAGAAATACTTTGATCAAAGTTTCAAAGTAGTAGAAAGTGACTTGGGTAGGGGAGTTTGAACAGGGCTACTATGGCTAGTAGTAGAAGCCATACTAGAAGGCTAATATGGGTCACTTTTAATTTCATGATTCAAGGCCTCTAAATGGGCCAGGAGACTAACATGATGAAAGGGATTCAGCAGAGGAACAGTCTCGAAATTACAATCCCAGGTGAAATATAAATTTGAAGTGCTGAAATGCATAAGCTACTGGGGAAATGCAAGGTAGCACTGGCATAGCAGTGCGAAAGACTGTGGACTGAATGTCCCCTCCTGGACTCATGTGGAAATTCAGCTGACATTTGACCTGTGAAGAAGCAGGTTTCTGAAGAGGTGATTACACCATGAAGGGGTTAATGCTGTAATCAAGGATTTGGTTTATCACGAGTGAATGCGTTCCTTAGAAAAGGATGAGATTTGCTCTTTTTGCATCTCTCTTCCACTCTCTTTGCTCCTCCTTCACGAGATAAAACAGCAAGGAATCTCTCAGCTGATGCTGGATCAGCAGTCTCAAACTTCCCACCCTCTAAAAATCTGAGAAATAATTGTCTGTTCATTATGAATTATCCAGACTCATTCCATGTAGCAGCACAAAGCATACTTAGAAAGTAGCCATAAGAAGGCAACTTGAGATAAAGTTGGGGAGTTTGTCAATATGTCGAAGCTCAGATGTCATGGTGAAATGCAGGGTCACTGTACAAAGGAAAAAAAAACATGATCAACTGGAGTTTGATGATATGAACCATGCTTTCAAAAATCACTTTACATAAGCAATAAATTTTGCTTTACTTTCATATGCTTGATATAACAAGCAAGTCACTTTCTGAATACAGCAAATTTTCCCTTTTAAGTGCTCTCTTTCATTCTTTGTGTGTAAATGTACATTTGTACATGTGTGTAATTCTGTGTGAGCTTCATTTGCAAAATAATCTGTGAGTTATCATTGTTTCAAGTTAGAAATCACTGGTAGGCCACAATCGACATTAAACTATAAACTTAAATTTTTTATGTCAAAAGATAAGTAATAGAAGACATATACACTACAGAAAGTTCATTTACTTTTATTTATAAAATGTCCATGAAATTCAATGAGAAAGACTGATATTTTCAATAAATGATACAGGAACAACTTGTCCTTTATTGGAAGCAATATGAATATTACACTTTTCTTAATATTAGACAACAAGATTATTCAATGAAAAGTCATGAATCTAGTTGTGATATGGAAAACAACAAAGCTTTTGAATTAACGCACTATAGGAACACACGCTCATGATCCTGATGAAGACAAAAGTTTTTAAACAAAACCCAAAAAGTAATGCACAATTAACTTCAGTGAACTTAAGTAAAATGTGTAACATTCTGTACACACAGATAAATGCATGAATGATAAATCCAACACAGACCTTAATTTCAGAATAAATAAAGATTGAATAAAAGAAATATAAAGCACCTTATTTTTCTATGTGAACAAAAGTCTTTAAACACATTTGTTGTTGGAATATTATCAAATATCCAATAAACATCATAAAATGTTACCAGCAATACTCCTCAGTGAAATACAAGCTAATTCCACAGTGAGATATCACTGTTCACTTTGTGGCTAAGGGTGAAAAGACTGGTGATAACAAATGTTGTTGAGCGTGTTAAGCAGGAGTTCTCTCCCGCACGTGTGGCTGCTTACACGTTAATCCATCAGGATCTTGTAGTACAGTTTGGCAATATGTACCCAATTTAAGTGGTTACTCTATGATTAATAATTTTAGACTTAAGTTTACAATCATGTAAAAGAGTACATATGTTCTGAAAAGATACGACTAAAAATATTTTTATTGATTTGAGAGAGAAACTGGAAAGAGCTCAAATTTCCATCAATAGAACAGCGAAGAAATAAAATATGGCATACTATAAAATAGAATCAATTCTACTGAGAAATACAATAAATTAAGCATTTGGAGCTAATGAAGTTAGACAATACTCAGTGTGATTTATGTATCTGAATTTCTAGATCAAAACACTAGCTGACAATAGTAGAGCTCAAAATACTGATTACTTTTGAGTAAATACTGCTAAGTACTAAGGCAAACAAGAGTTTTTGAGGACAGCATTGCCTTTTATGATGATTCATCTAGAACTCATATTAGTGACTGTGTGTGTTAAAATTTATCAAGCTTATCATACTATTAATACTATATTTTTTCTGTGCATATGTCAATAAAAAATGAACAAACAGATTTCTTTAAATTTTCCCTTTCACAAATTGCAAATTAACAGATTTTTTTTTAATAGCTGGTATGGGAGTTCCACAGACTGAACCAGTGGCTGAATAACAAAATGGGACAGTATCAATTCAGCAAGTATAGTACAATGTGTCTTCATGTAATAAACACCACCACCACCAACAAAATGCAAGCAAATGAGAAGCATTTACATCAGAGAGGAAGAGGGGGAGGGAAAGAAGGAGAGGGAGGAAAAGAATAGGGAGGCGAAGGCAGAGAGGGAGGGAGGGTGGAACGAGGGAGTTTTGCAAATTTTATTTTATGAATAGGCAACAGAACTAATTAACGTGTTCCGGTCTTGACAAGTGAAAATATCCAAGGGTGTCAAGCAGCATGGACTTGGAAGCACAGCTAGCATCAGGAAGAGAAGTGACAGAAGATGTTACTATAAAAGTCATCTAGGAAAGGTACAGACAGTGCAGAAATACTTGAGCTTGCTCAAGTCACGGGTTAATGTGGGTAAAATTGAATTCCTCGGTTGACTGTCTTCCAGATTTTTTCCTAAGTATTCTATGGATCAAATTAGGAAGCTTCCAATCTCAAAGGCAGATGCTATTATTAAGTCTATGTTTTATATTGTTTTATTTTTTTGCCATGCATTGATGAAATTTAAACTCTTCTCTTCACAATTTGTGGATATGTACCATATGGTCTTGGTGATTTATTGGACTTGAATTACTCTCCTTGCTCTATAACTTACATTTTAGATGTCAGTCTTTGTCAAGGGCGCCATCTGATACTCTATGAAAACTGCTTTAGGAATAGAAAATTTCCCAAAGTTCTCTCAAGTATTCTAATATAAACAGTACTTTCTTTTTTTCCAAACTTTTAATTTTTTCCCCAACTTTAAATTCTCCTCAGGACTTAGATCTCTCATTATTGTTTTAATATATATATATAATAACATATATATATATATATATATATATATGATTATTTTAAGGGAGAAAAACCATACGGATTCTTAAGCAGCTGAGAATTGTTCCATAATCTCCCTTTTATTGGGGCAGGCTCTGAGCCTTTCATTAAGCTTGCAAAGGGAAAATAAAACTTCTGAATCCTTCGTTTAGGCTTGACCTTTGAACCAGTTTCTCAGAAGTAAGAAAGGAAACAGCAGAACCTCAGCTATACTCAAACCCTAGTTCAGGCAGAAAAGGTCAGCTCTTTGGCTACAGGCTTTGATTTCCATTTAAGACTTTCACTCTTTACAAGAAAAGGATAATGTGCTAGGTTGAAAGCTTGAAAAATTAAACTTGGCCTTGAGTTTTCTGAGAAATCAGCACCCATTCCTTAGCAAATTTCAGAAGCAAACTATTTTAGCCGCACAACAAATGGTTTCTTTCAATTAATACACAGCAAATGAGAATGTCTGGGGTCCTTTGAAACAATGGCCGACTATCCACTTCCCCACGGTCACTCTCCCTGCGCTCAATGGTGCACTGTGGAGGCCATGGCAGGCTGCCCTCAGACTGGGAAGACTTGTGCATTTCATCTTTTCAAGAAAGCCGGAATTCTCCCCTGCCAGTAACCTGAGATGCCCCCGACCTTGTTAGGATAGATACCATTTCATTTCTTCATTATTATTTGCTAAAGTGTGAAGCCAGGGGAGATACTTTGAAATACTTCCCAGATTCTTTATAGAGGTGGAGGTCATGCATTCCTTCTATGGCCACTGCCGTTGAATGGGACAGTTTCTTTGGTAAATTTTCAACAGACAAACAAAAAGAAAGTCCTTAGGATTGCTTGTTAAAAATTTGTCCTTTAAGGTTTCCCCCACTCTGTTTCAAGTGGTGACACTTGCAGCATGATATGCAGGGCTGTGACATGGAAAACATTCAAATGCCTGCAGAGAGTAAGCCTTGTGGGTTGGTGTTAGGCAGCAAGATTTTAATCGGATGGGGAAGGTTACCTTTGTGGTTGGAACATTATTAATTATAGTTATTTTGGGTCTTGATGCTTGGCCTAAAACTGTGGGGAAGAGTTACCAGGCCCTGCCTAGACTCCCTTCTCCATCCAGAAGTAAGTTCAACCCCACCAGGCCTTGGATACAAATCAGACAGTAATCAGAAAGCATCAAAAGCTGCCCAGCTGTCACCTGGTAATGGGTTTCTGCCTTTCTGGACAGCCAGTGCCCAACGGGTCCCCTGTCTCTGGTGGCCAGGCAATGGCAAGCTTCCCAGGCCTGGTCCCATCTTGAAGCCTCGGCAACTCAACACCCTCAAGGCCAGGCTTGTGCTCTGCAGGGATCCCCACTGCTTCTGGGGACTGGGATTTTGTTCTTGGCTGGGCTCTGCCTACTTCTCTGTCCAAATTGCCTGCCACGGAGAACATTGATACTTGTGTAGAAATATATTTCTACATAGAATATAGATTTTGCTCAATAGCATACACATCTTTATGTCTCCCTCTTGTAATGAAGCACTTTTTCTCCAATAACTGTCAAGATGAAAGAGTTTGCATAGTAAATGCATCAAGAGACCACTCAAAATATATGGCACACAACCATCCTGTAAAATACTGAAAGCCTGCACCATTCCAGTAGCATTTTGCTGCTTTTATATATGCAGGAGTGACACTTGGATGAAACTCCTGCATGAGTTTAGTGCATTTATGTCACTAATCTTTTGGTGGGCAATTCATAAATGCTTATTACATGATGTTATTATGCAGCAAAGCTGTGGGGTACCTGTGGGAAAATGACAGGTCAACAGCATTCATCCTGGAACACATGATGTGAAAATGCGAGGCTCTGATGGTAGGGGAGCATTTATCTGCACAGGGAGCTTTTCTAGAGCAACCTGCATGAGATGGTTGGAGAAGAGCCTGTTCCTAAGTGACGTTCATGATGAGTCTCACCCAGAAGGGAAAGTAGGGTGCTTGCAGGGAGACAGAAGGTACCCAGCAAGGAAGATGCAGGTATGGGGAGGGGCGGGGCAGAGCAGGACACCACCAGAGGCGCTGTGTGGACACTGTGATATCCAGTTTCCCCACTTACATTGTTCTAAGGTCCTCTTTAACCTGGGAGGTGGAGTGTCTTTATCGTGCGTCAGGTCACTACCACAAGAGATGGGGAAATAGAGCTGAGCTTTAAGAAGTCCCCTCTGCTCTAGGATCAGACACAGGAGGGTGGTGCTCGTCACCAACCTTCATGTTCAAACTCTCCGGGGAAAAATGAACAAGAACCGTGTTCAGGATATCTGTGTACACGTGTATGGACTTTATATTATTCTCCCATCTCTTTGGAAACAAGGCAGCCTGTCCCCTCACATGTTTTCCACTTCCTCCTTCAATTGGATTCCTTCGCATCTTTATGAGCTTCTCACAGATCCAACCTCACATTTTTATTTCATCATTATCAAAATGCCTCATGTTGATAAGGCTGTAAGTTAGGATGATTTATTCAGGGGTTACGGGTGGTGGGGCTTTCTTAAATAGCAATATATAGGTACAACAAAGAAGGTTGTAGTGATAACAGTAAGTCAGAGCTGCTGTGTCTGACTTGGTGGTGGGTGTTGGGTCCTTTAAGCATTGCCCAGATCCATTGTCACCTCAGCAAGAATTGGACATAGACCCAGAGCCCTGGGCCACTTTCCATACTGTGGAACTCAGTGGTTGGTCTATAGGATACAGTGTTAAATGTGACCTAGTAATCTTTAGTATTAACACAATATGTACAAGTGACAAAAAATGGAAAATTAAATTTCATTTAGTATGGCAACACATTACTGGTATCTAAAATCACTGCTCTATAAAATAATTGCATTTTATGTCAGTCTTTCTGATAGCTCATACTGTTTTAATTCTCTTTTGCTTGGTGGTGGGTATATCACTTTCGATATATGTTGCATGTCATTAGAAAGATGGTAGCACTGATTTTTAAAATGCACTTTTAAACTTGGTGTTTCTTTGAGGAAAGGGGAATAATGTGTGTGAATTTTGAATTTACAAAATATAATTTTTTGCATAATATTTTGAAAAAAATCTTCATGCTTATCAAACTCAAAGAGACGCATTACATAAAGCTGTGTTAAATTCTGTTCCTTTAATCTTAGGAATTGGTGCCACTTCATATTTCTGAAGACTATGCACTGGTTTTTAATTCACTTTAACATACATTTTCCTTCTCAGTTCTTCAGTTGATTGAGTGTTTAGTATTCTGTACTATTTCCTTGACCCCCAGGGGTTTTTTGAAAACCATGCCATAGTTGCAGGTCTGCCTATGGGCATCAGTATCTAGAAAAACAAAAAACCTGGTGGGAAAAATAACAAAACTGGGGCAACTTTTCATTTCTTTTTATTTCTGGGGGGGAAAAAAATCACAGTTAAAACTGTGTTTTTTACTTGTATCAGTACATTTGTGCAGTAAGTAGCATTCACATTCCTTGTTTGGAGTGGGCATCTGTACATAACACACCGTCATTCCTTCTTCCCTCCCCTCCCTTCCCCCTCCGCTCCCTTCCTTCCATCTCTTGATTCCTTTCCCCTCCCTACTTCCTATTGTCTATCTTTTATTTTTCTCTTTGTCTTGAATTTGAATAACTATCTCTTAATTATCACTCCAATGTATACAATATTAACGACCATGTAGTTGCAACAAAATACAACTATAGTTGCTCAAAGATGAATATAAGGTTCAAGTTCACTACGTTACATTTAAAAGCCAAGTCATATAAAGGAAAAACCCTTCATATTGGTTACTTTCTGTATAAGATTGCAGATTTCTTAATCTTCTCTTTGTGCCTTCCTGTAGGTTCTCAATTTTTTCTCTCTTTTCTAAATCTTTCTACAATGATATATGTTGCTTTTGTAATTCCAAATACAATGTTATCCAACAATCAGGCAGTACTACTTCACAGTGGAGAAAATTCTGCCTTTCAGTATTACAAAATGGATATCTGTCAATACAGAGTGAATTAAGAAGGAAATCTGAAATACTTCAGAAGATGAAGCTAGGAAAATCTTCAATTGTAGAAGATGGTGCAACTTTTCTAATGTGAGGGAAGGTAAAATATATTAATGTTTTCAAAGAACAACTCACTTCCTACCAATCCTATCAACCAAACCTATAAAATCTAAGGGGAATAAGAGTTCTACAGCATGCCATACATAAACACAAATGCAACTGTGGGAGAGCTGTGCCCAATAAGGTAGGCCCTAGCTGCTAAGATCTGAACCCCATGTGGAATGTCAGCACCCCTCAGCATCAGTTGGATTCGTGTTCTAACGCTCAGACCAGTGCCTGTATGCAGACAGCTTCACTTTGTGATTTTGCCAGAACAGCCTCAACAGCATGGTGGGAACACAAAGCATGTCATCCATTTCATAGTACAATGGGAGACCATCCCTAAAACATTCTAATCATTGCTTAAAGAAAATCCAGAGTGTGAGTATATGACACATTGAATGTAACCACGGATTTATTCTGAAAATTTGGCAAATAACCTGTGAAGAGTGTCTAAATAGTATGTCCATTCAATTTTTAGTTCACTGATATTTGTCTTGCAAGTAATGAGAAATCTTTATAATCAAAATCATGAATTAGAAATTTAACAATCTTTACTTGACAAAAATGATCCTGGTGTGGTTCCAGGTATTGGAAAACGTAGAACTTCTGTGGGAGCTTGAATAATAAGTAGTAAGAGGAAAGAGACATGGAAAAAACAAATACAGTCACAAGTAGGTGGAGTATTATAGAGAAAATAAAGGTAAGGAGACCGGGAATGAAAGTGGGTGTTACTTGACCTGAGGTGGTCTGGGAAAGCCTTGCTGTAGGAGCGGTGTTTGAATAGAGACCAGACCCCGAGTGGGTGTGATCCAGCAGACACCTGGAGAAGAGGCTTGGGGCTGGAGGGAATTGGAAATGCAACAGCCCTGAGGCACACTGCTTGGTAAATGTGTACCAAGGCAAGGAGGTCAGTGTGGTTGGACAGATCAGGGTATATAGAATGGGGCATAAGGTGTGCAGATTCAGCAAAGGACCAGACTTTGGGGAGACCCTGGAGGATATTATTAAGACTCTAGATTTGTTATGAATGGGATGGAAAAACATTGTTTTTGGCAATATGGAAAGATATGGAATGGAAGAGGATCACTGTGGCTTTTAGAGATGATGGAATGAGGACAGGTTGGAAGCAAGGACACCCCATAGAAAGCATTGCTGTTGTTAGGGTCTGAAGGAAACAACTTACGTGGTAAGCTAGCAGACTGGCTGCTTTGAGATGTGGTGACATTTGGGCCACCCTGAAGATGGAACCCACAATATCTGCTGATGAATTGAATTTGCAGTACTGGCAAAACAGTAGAGAGCAGGACAGCTAAAGTGTGGGTGCGTTAAAAGGCTGGACGGAAATTCCATTTCTTGAGATGAGCAGTTCCAGGGGATGCCCAGGTTAGGAGGCAGAAGGAGGGTTAAATGACAAGGGCCAACGCTTGTCCATTTCATCCATCCGACTGGAAATGTGGAATTGGAGCTCAGGGCATGGCTGGGAAAGGGGAAGTAAGCGGGGCCTCCTCAGGGTGTGAATCGTGAGAGTGCAGCCTCCTCAGGAGCTGGAGAGGTGCGTAGGAGCCCTCAAAGCTCGGAAAGGGTTTGGAGAAAGGATTTGGCAGAGAGAACTGGAGGCGGAGCCAGCACTGAAGAAGGAGGAGATCCAAGAGGGTGCTGGGTGCTGGTGCGCTGGCGAGGAGAGCAGGAGAGGGAGGGGCGGCCTTGAGTGAGTCGCTGCTGAGAGGACCCTTGGGGAGGGCTGGTAATTAGTCACCGGGGTTTCCAGTGCTTGGCTTGGGAAGTAGGGCCTACATCTCCGATTTATTGGGTAGCCTCAGATCATGGAGATGTCTGAGGCTAAAACTCGGAAAGGCGGTTGGAAATACGAGCTGCCCTAGTTCAAATCTGGGTCTGAGCTGCTGTGAACTTGCACTACTTACTTAATCTCTTTGGGACTCAAGTGTGCTATGGAGGTAATAGCATCCTTTATTTTATTAGCAATTATAGTATTGTTGGGCAGAGTAATTAAGTTAATGTGTGCAAAATGCTTAAAACAGAGCTTGACATTACCCAGGTGTTTATCATCACTACCATCAGAGCATTGATATGGTCAGAGGCATCCCTACAAATACTTTTCTCAAGGCGAATGAAGAAAGAAAGATGAGGCAGGTGCGTATAGTGTATCTGTGAGCACATGTGGCTTTTTTTTCTTTCTTTTTTTATGGAATTGCAGGTTGAACCCAGTTTCTTGCAGTGCTACATGGTGTTTTACTGGTGAGCTACATCCTCATCCTTTTTTGAAAAAGTTTTATTTCAAGAGTCCTGGTACGTTGCTAAATTCCCCCGGTGGGGTATGAACTTGAGACACTAAGACATTTTATGATGTGCTTCTTGCTACTGGAAA
This sequence comes from Chinchilla lanigera, assembly GCF_000276665.1. Taxonomy (NCBI): domain Eukaryota; kingdom Metazoa; phylum Chordata; class Mammalia; order Rodentia; family Chinchillidae; genus Chinchilla; species Chinchilla lanigera. The sequence continues at coordinate 938,044 of NW_004955426.1, read as the reverse complement.
ACCCAGAAGAACTGTGGTATTGGAGAAAGAGAAGTAAGGTTCTCACATGTGGCGGAAGGGATGGATTTAGTGTGTGAAAGGAAAGGGGAATGGTTGCACCTGCTTAACAAAAAGAAGGCAGGCCCGGACGAGTAGAAGGCCGTGAGTCAGGGTGGCTACTTCTGTTTCCTCCCAGAGGAAAGAAGCTAAGGTCTCATGGGCACACAAGGAGAGGTGAGGGGAATCGGAGGCTTAGGAGGGGGCAGATAGTTCCACAAGCCCTTCTGAGCCCCTCTGAGCACCCTCCTATGCTTCCCCGCAGGAGGGCAAGGATTTTGTCCCGCTGCTAAGCTCAAGAGTCTGCTCAGCATTGGCAGAAGCTCTGGTACAAAGAAACATCATCCAGATTATATTTTAGGACCATATTCCATTTCGTGCTGTACCTGAGATCTTGGACTCTTCAATAAAATCTGGTTGATGTTATGGGCACCCTGCAGTCCCAGTATGCATAGAGGGACACACTTGTAGAATTCTGCATTCAATGTCAGGATTATTTGAGAACAGGGGAATTCTGACCATGTCCCTAGGAACCACAGTTAAACAGCTATGCTTTTATATAAAGGGTCATACTCATAGCTTCAGAATGCTTTTTCTAAACAATACTGGTGCATTATTAACCCTATCAGATCTACAGAAAACTGAGTTCAAATGCTGGGTTGCTACTAGTTAGCTGTAGCACACTGAGTCAAGTCCTAAACCTCACCAAGCCAAGGTTTCTCAGCCTGTTAGTTGGGTGTAAACTAGTAATGCCTACCTCATGGAACCCTTTCAAGGATTAAGAAAGGGAGTGCATCTAAGATATTTAGGATATATCTGGCAGATATTAAGTGTTCAATAAATAAAAACTGTTGACCCTGATTTTCAGCATTTCAAAAAAGATCCTAATTATGTATTCCAGAGATTGTTTTTATTTTTTCCTTAGCTATGATCTTTTGATTGAGTTCTGGAATTGAATTAATCTTTATAATTCTTGCTCAAAAGTAATATAAATGAAATAATGCCTTGGGGCTGGGGATTTAGCTCAGCGGCACAGCGCCTGCCTGGCAAGCACAAGGTCATGAGTTCAATTCCTGGTACCGGAAGAAAAACAAAAACACACACACAAAAAAAGAAATAATACCTTTTAACTCCATGAACAATGCACTCTACCTTGCTAATGGCCAAGAGTTGCCTGTATCAGTAAATGTTTAGAGCATAATACAAAATTAACTTCTATCTACCGATATAAGATAACTGAGCATATCAACCCATTGTTCTGAATATTTTCATACAAGTCAAACTCTGCTGCGAGGCTTACTGTGTGTAACCAGTGGAAGAAGATTACAAATTGGAGCCCACCTTTAATTGGCCAAGGCAAACGCTACTGATCCAGACCAGAGACTGTCTCTGAACAGAGCACCACACACCACAGTTGTCCAAATTGAACTCTTAACTAAATTAATTACTTCTCAGGATTATTGAGGGAAAACATTGAAAATGCCCATTTCTGTATCCCCTAACTGCAGAAAAATTAGTTTATCTCTGAGATTTCTGTTTGACCTGTTTATTTGGATATATTTATATACTAAACATTTGTTTCAGGCAAACTATTATTAGTTACAGTTTTCCAGTTACTGTGCTACGTTGTGCCATCAGTGAAAACTCTGAAACAAAAACTGCCTTGAAATCTTTTTTTTTTTTTTTTTAGGAAAAGTGAAGAAATTGACAAAAAATGAGATCAACAGTACAGAATTATCTATAAATCACTTTAATATTTTTCAGATGTGGAGTATAAAGTGATTTCAGATTTCTGCTATCTCTAAAATTGAATCATCTTTAAACTAATAAAATAATAGCAGAAAGCTGTACTCCCTGTTATATCAGTTGCCATATTGAACCATCCCTGAATCGGCTCTGCTCTTTCTGATACAAGGGAACGTGAGGAAAAGCAGAGTTTTGAAAATATGAAATGGATGTGTTTCATTCCTTGTGAACCCTCAACTACCAGACCAGCTTGTTTTTATTCAGAGTTCTTATTGTTTTCACAATCCAATGGAAAATTGGGAAATGATAATAAATTATTTTGTTAGCAAATTAAAACACAGGACACCTTGTTCCACTGGAATTTTAGATAAATTACTCAAAAATTCTAAGGTACGTTTCTTAAAACGTTTGAAATATTCTGGCGTAGAAGAATGCATTCTCTTTATCAAATGCTGAAATGCAGCACTGAAATGTCACAATACGACCAGCTGCCCCTGTTCACTCTGAAACGCCCCCTTCCTTCCTCCACCTAAAACAAAGGCGCTCGTTTCTCCCATGGAAGCGAACCCAGATCCAGCAGCTCCTTGCTCAGAGGTGATACTCAAACTGAAGCTTGGGAGTGGGTAGCCCAATCTGAGTAGGAAAGCAAGTTTCTTTGTAAAAGTGGACTGGGGTATGGATGGGGAATGAGGAAGAAGACTTGAGAGGGCCCCTCCCCAAATCACAGCCAGGATGCTGACCAGACACCAGGCCGGAATCCAGAGGACCAGAGGAATCCAGGTCCCACACAGTTCAATTTTGGAAAGAAGTTGAGAGACCAAGCAAGAATTAGAGAGTCGAGAAATTCAGAGGGGCCAGTGCCTCAGAGGGGTGAAGCTGCTGTGTGGAGCCTAGAAAGGGATCCTCAGACCATAGCAACCAAGGGATCAGAGCCCAGAGGGGTTGCTGGCATGTCTCCTTGGAATTCTGGGAGACCTCTCTCCAAGGGGCAGCAGCACCAGGTATGTTGGTGGGAAGACAGCATGGTGTCCTAGGGAGCAGGAGCGTCTCCTCCCACGAGCCCGCATTCACAGGTAGGAATTCCAGGTGTTTCCACAGGGCCCTGCAGAAGTATCAGGGGCTTGGGAGGAAATGTCAGGATTGGGAGGCAGAGGACGTGGACCTGGAGCAGCTGGGACCCAGGAAGCGCCCGGTCCTGATTTTGGCTGATGAGCCTAATTCTGCTCAGGAGAAGAGGAGAGAGGAAGGAAAGACACTGAACAAGGCAAGGGCTTCTCCGTTTGCAGGCAGACGTGTCCACAAGCATTAACCTCACTTGGAAAAATCACTCAGTTCAGCAGGGGATGGAAGAAGGGGCCAGGCGCAGGCTCACTGGGACTGTGGAACGAATGGGAGCTCAGTGAGAGAGAAAGAAAACAGTTGTCTTTCTCACCAAAGGTGAGTGAGGCTGTGGTGTGCACCCGTCTCACAGGTGTGTAAGGGAAAGATCTGTGACCCATGGGGCCCTAGTTCTGCACAGAGGAGGCTGAGTTTTAAAGCATTTGAAATGGAGATACAGATACTCTGCAGGGGCAAAGCACAGCAAGCAAAAGCCCATTTAGAAAAGGTACAGACTGTGAAAAAGGCAGGTGTCACAGGACAGCGTGGCTGACTCTGAGTGTGTGCCTGAGTGTGTTATGGGAGTGTGCATGTGGCAAGTGTGGGCTTGAATGTGTATCAAAGAGTGAGGTTGTGTGAGTGCAAGACTAGATGAGGGTATATGGGAAGTGTGCAGGGGTTAGTGTCCAAGAGGTTGAGCTTGAGTGTGTAAGAGAGACTGGGAGTGAGGGGATATTGAGAGAGTGCGTGTGTAAGGGTCGAACATAAGTATTCAAGAGGGTATATGAGTATGTGGGGAGTGTGAATGTGTGCATGTGTACAAGGGGCCAAGTGTGAGTATGTGAGCTGAGTGTGGGGCGTGTGCAAGTGTGAGCCTTGTTTGCAGGAGGAGACAGGCAGAGAGGAGCTGGCTCTGCAGGACCCCAGGGCAGAGCCGGGGAAGGGTGGGGTCAGCCGGGGCCTGGGTGATCTCCTCTGCGAGCCAAGGACAGCTCCCGGGTGTTCGGAACAAGGATTGACAGAATCAGAGCTGCATTGCAGGAAGATTACAGTGATTTTAACATGTGGGGTGGAATGAAGGGATGGATCCGCGAGCTGTCACAAAAAATGACTTTGGGGTTTTAAACCTTAGAAAACAGTGTTATAAATAGAAGCAGTGAAAGCAGGAGGAAAAACGAAGTCGAAGAGGAAGCGAAGGATTCACTTCAGATGTGTCAGATAGGATGCGGCGGTGGCCTTGGTCAGCAAAGATGCTGTGAATTCCTACTGGGCACCAGGCCTGGGCCAGCAGTGGGTGTAGTGAGCAGCACCCTGGGGGCACCAGGCTCCATGGGGCCGGGACTCTGGTAGGGTGAGTGTGCGTTATTTTTCTCCAGCCTCTGCTGTGCCCAGCACCCAACCCTTCAAAGAACCCTAATATTTGTTAATAAATGAAAACAGACTGTGGTACATCTGAACAGGAAAAATGTTCCTGGGTTTGTATCAATATTCATTGCATCTGATTATTTTTGCCTTGATTGAAGCTGAATTCATTAATGGGTGTATTTGTTTACCTGGCCCTGGGAAGTGAACCTGGGCCTTTGCACTGAGCTATATGCCCAGCCCTTTGTTATTTTTCCTTTTAAGATAGGGTCTTACTATGACACCAAGTCACCCAGGCTGTGTTCTAATTTGCAATCTTCCTGCCTCATCCTACAAGAGTCCTGTGCTTACAGGCATGTGCCACCAGGCCCAGCTACATTTATTTTTAAAAATAAAAATAAAAACAAAAACATAGCAGTGAACCTAGAATTCACCTTTAAGGTACTCCTCCATTTTCAATTTTAAGTTTGTGATTGATAGAAACTTGAGGACAGTGAACCTGCTTTCCCTGAGTCAGGCTTGGCAAATTATAGCCTGAGGATTTGGTGTGGCCTCCAGCCTGGTATTTTAAATAAAGTTTTATTGTCATGCTCACATGTTGATGTATTAGCCATACCTACTCTCATAGCACCAAACAACCCAGCTGACTCGAGGAAAAAGACTATTCTCCAAAACCTAAAACATTTACCATCTGGCTTTTGATGGAAAAGGCTCACTGATTATTGCTTTTGAATCAGTGTTTGATAAGTTAGAGCTTGTCTGCAAATGCAATAGGTAGATAACCTCCTCCCAAAAAAAAAAAAAAAAAAATGTAATTTAAGCAGAGGCAGCCAGTGATCTTAAACATACGATTTAAAACACTGTCTTAGTCAGTTCAGGTAGCTCTAACAAAATACCCTAAACTGGCTTATAAACAAGAGAAATGTGTTTATCTGCTTCTGGAGATGGGGAAATCCAGCATCAATATGCTGGCAAACTCATTGCCTGGTTGGGATTGGTTTTCTGCTTCAAGGTCAGCAAACTTGTCCTCTGTCCTCTTGGCATAAGGGACTGGCCAGCTCTCCGGATCTCTTGTGAGAGCACTAACCCACCTCCCAGAGGCCCCATCTCCTCAACCTCACTATCATTTTATGGATTAGCATTGCAGCATATGATTTTGATGGGAGGCACAGACATTCAGAGCATAGCAAACAGTAATTATGCAACATCTGTATGGTAATCGAAGCAGTGCTTTTAATGAGCAACACTGTAAGTCTTGATGTAATGAATGTCTTCGTTTAGAAATACTGAAAGTCTTCTGTGATGCATACTTTTTTTCACTGTTATACTGATGTTTTATAATAAAACCATGACTTTTTTCTATAAAATTTTTTCATGAACACCAGCCCAAAGGAGGACAAAGTGATCTCACCAGGTACTGAATTAATATAGTGCAAATTATTATTAGTGAGAACGTATTTTAAAACATAGGCAGCACTTGAGTAGTGAAATTTTCCTCAGCCCCTTGGCCCTATGTTCTTACAATAGGTCTTCCAAGGGAGCCTCATGTGCACTGTCTTTAGGTGGGAATAAAACCTTCCTCCCACACAGTGGCTCCCCAGGGGGCCCCTAGTTCTACAGCCTGGGCTCCTGTGCTCCTGCACACATGTACACACACATGTAGAAACACACACAATCATGTACGCACACACACACCACTGGGTGCTTTTGGATGTGACCTCAGGGACATAAGCCTTTGATCTCTTTCCTCACTTCATTAAAGACTCAGAAGCAGAGAAACAAGGAAAGAAAACACTTCTGAGCATGAGATATGGAAATGGAAATTACTATAGCTACAAAGATGAATTTGTCTGTGAGGACTAGAAAAGGACTCAGAAGACAGTTCAGGAGAATGCTTTGGGATCCTCCTCTGAGCAAGCTGGCGTCATGGAATAAGCCAGTGGCCTCAGGGTCTGTCCTGTAGGAGAGCTGTCACTTCCTCCCTCCTGTGCCTCTGGAACCTTGGTTCCAAGCTCAGGCCGTGAGGTGAGCTCACAGTCCAGACACAGGCGCGCTGCTACATGGCACACAGAATGGCAGACGCCACGCTGGTGAAGGTGCCAGGCCTGGGTTGAGGCAGACTATGGGACTTGTCAGTAAGGGCAGAAGGCTGGTTGCATGAGCTCAAAAACTCGATTCTCTGTGCCGTTCCATCAGGGCGCAGTGCAAGCCAGCTCTCAGAGGCGTCTTGGCATTCTGACTCAGCAACATGATAAATGATTACTGCATCAAACCTTCTCATGCACAGGTGGATTTGAGCAAGTGCATACATTTTAAGCGTACCCGGGCCTTGCATAACAGGGCCCAAGGGCAACCTGTGAGTTCTGAAAAGATGGCAGAGCAAGGAAACTAAAATATCTCTCTGTTTCCAAGGCAACAGAATGACAAATAACTTGATTCTTAATCCAGTGGACAAATGATGACTCCAGTATTTTTTCAATTGAAAATGTCTGTAGGAGTAAAGACGTTCCTGGATCCACCCTGTGCCAGCCCCCAAGGGCCTGTTTTTCTAACAGTGCTGCAAAAGATGCCCTAACAATGTTCTGGCAGCAGCTTCCAGCTTCTAATCCATTGTAAAACAAACAAAGGAATAAAATTGTATAAATTACCTTCTCATTAGTGGGACAGAACATCGCACACCACAATTTAAAAAAGCAGAGGTTTTGTTTGGTTCACGCTTTCCAGGGGTTCAGTCCATGGTCAGCTGGCTCAGAGGCAGAGAGATCATGGTGGAAGAGTGTGGTGGAGCGCAGCTGCCCAGTTCATGGTGGCCAGAGAGCAGAGCAAAGGGATAGTACCAAGGAGGAGACGAAGGGGCTAGGGACCGTGTACCGTACACAAAGCATGCCTCCATATGCTACTCAGACACATCCCAAAACGACCTCTGCCAATCCCCTGGGTCAATCCCAAGGCCAATCAAGTAGACACTCTGCCCTAGCCACCAGAAAAACACAGAGATAATATAATAACTTTACACAGTACGTCTCACACTGACTGATGAATTGTATGGGTTCTAATCCCTTGCTTAATTCATTTTAAAATGCCCCAAAATGTATGATGATTACAGTACAGAGAAGCAGTGAGAAAGCATTCATTTGAGGGATCAGGATGACTACAGATCAGACAGTTCAAACCTTGCAGAATGACAGGTGGAGGCAAAGAGGGTGGGGCTACAGATGTGGGGTAGAACAAAGGGATGAGTGCGGCAGAGGGATCTACCTGAGGAACACTCCATCACTAACCGTGACTTGGTACTGCAGTGGGGTAGAAGAACAGGTAGCTTGGAGGGGCTTGTTGAGGTTTTAGAGATTGTCTTGCCAGGAAATTTGGGTGTTATCCTCCAACCACAATGATACATCAGACTCCTGTATTAGAAATAGAAGTGTGAGACCAGCATGGATAAAAGAAAGATGAGATGAGGCCCAGGGACCATTCTTTAATTCCCATGATATTTTTCTCCCTTTTTGCTGCTATAACAGAATGGCTGAGACTGACTAAATAATTTATAATGAGTAGAAATGTGTGGACTCCCTGTTCTGGATGCCTGAAAGTCCATATTTTAAAAGGGCTGGATCTGGCATCCAGCAAAGTCCTTCTTGTTGTGTCCTTATAGGGTGGATGGGCAGAAGAGCGGCCCAAACTCACCCTTCTGTCATGTACCCACTCTCATGACACAAACCCATTCCCATGATAAGGGCATTGATCCATTCCTGGGAGCGGAACCCTCAGGGCCTAATCACCTCTTCACTCTCCCACCTTGTAATACTGTAAGAACAGCAGTTAACATTTAACTGGTTGGGAGAGGACAAACATTCAAGCCATAGTACACAAGCAATACCTATTAAAACCAACTCTTTGCTCAAATCTACCCTCTGGCCATATCTTGAACCCATTCACTCATCTGCAACTGCACCTCCAGGTTCTGCTTGCCTCACTGTATGTCCCTGCTAATGCAAGGGCTTCCTACCTGGATGCTTCACACTTCTGATCTTGTTCCCCTTCTAATTCATTCATCTCACAGCAAAGAGAACATAAATTTTTCATTTACGGAGATCAACATGCCAGTTCTCTGTTCCAGTTCTCCATTATCTTCTTGTCACATTTAACTTCAAGTTCAAAGTCTTCAAATACATCCATTCAGAACCTGCGTGGTCTAGAGCTCACCTAACTCTCACCTCACCCTCTACCTTGCACCTGGTGAGCCGGCCATGTTGGTCTTTGATCAGAACCCTGCATGGACGACTTGTTTCCACTGCAAGGCCTTCCTGTGGGGTCATCCTTGTGCCTTGGATAGTACCGAACCTCTCACCTGACCAGTCATACTCATCTCTCAGATGAGCCCAAGAAAAACTTATTCTCAGTGCTCACCATCACCTGCCCTTCTCTATCATTTTCTTTATTAAAAGTCCCCACTGATTTCCTTAATGTTCCTTGACATTGAACGTAGTACCTGTGCCTTGAGGTGTGTCTCTGTTGATACCTGATTTCTCTTAGTGTCCCATAACCTTAGCTGGTGCCTTGCTCGAGGTAGGCATTGAGAAATGTTCAGAGAAGAAGGAAATGAGGGAGGGAGGGTGCTGAGAGTGGGCAAGGTATAGGAAGAAATCATTCAACAAGATGTGACAAAACAATAGGAGAGGCCAACTACAGTCTGCACAAGCAGGACACCAGGAACCCCTGCCAGAGGGAACGGCCACAGGGAAGGTGCCAGTGGTGATGGCTAATAGGCTAACACAACATTAGCCTGAAATCTGGAGTGGCAAGGACAGAAAGACCAGTGGTTAAAAGCTAGGACCAGGAGCGAGATGCGATGGAGCCTCCTGGCTCTGCTCCTCCCGAGAGGGATCCCCTTACACGGCCTGGGTGCTGGGTGCCTCCTCTATCAGATGCAGAGAATGAGAATAGTGCCCTCCCTGCTGCTTGTAATGAAGATTGTAGGAACCGGTGTTTGAAGGGCACTCGGAACAATGCCTCATGTGTAGGAGAAGCTTTATCAGCTTGTGTTAAATCACCAGCTCTGAAAATCACTAGGGGTTGGAGAAAGCAATGGTAGCAGCAGACATCCTTCTCAGCATGCTTACTGGGAGTGGAGTGGTTGGGATGCTGAAATATTTACTCATTCATTCATTCATCCAACAGGCACAGAGCGCAGCACACTGCAAGGAACTGTGGTATAGCATGTCTTAAACATAGCCCTTAGCCTCATTGAGCTGGGAGTAGTGCGAAGCACATGGACATGTCCAGCAAAGGGAGAGAAAGGGTGAAGGTTTAGGGCAGAAGGAGGTGATGCCCTTCCTGCCTAGCAGGAGGGGTCCTGGCTGTCAGGTTAGCAAGAGAGAAGCATACGTGGGGATAGTTTTTTGTAATAGCAGCCTTCGCACTGAAGACCCGGAGGCATGGGTGAACCATCCATTTTTATGTTTAGGTTCAGTGAAGCACGGACAGCAGTACAGAAATATGGCTGGGTAAAACCAGTCAGAGATAATGGTGATAGACTGACAGGGGAGCACAGCAAAGCCTGGCTGCTGATTTCTCTTGCCCTCTCTGCCTCCTTCCTTCCCTAGGGCATGGGACAGGGCCCCCTCTGAAGTAAGAGTCTCCCAAGTGTCTGTCTGAGTAGGTGGGTCAGAGAATTTCTTTGTGGCCAGCCCACAGACAGAAAGGTGGGAATAACATTAGGTTTCATGACCAATTTTTTTGGAAAAGAGATTCTGAGTTTCTCTAACCTGAACTGGGGAAGAGGAATTCTAGCTTCTCTGGCCTTCCCCAGGGAGACTGAGAAGTAAGGGATAAAGAAAACTAAAAAGGGAAAGAGATATGGGAACAGTAGAAGGTCAGGGAGAAATGTCCTCCTGAGGACTTCCCTTTGGGGTATTGTTTTCTGTGCCCCTAAATATGTGTGACGTAATGAAAAAGAGGAAGAAAGCTTGGCTCAACTCTGACCACAGCGGCCCGGGGGAGGCAGACTCATCTGCGGAAAGCAGGGTTGGCAAAGGACAGGAAGTAGTTGGAGGAAAAGGGCTGATACAGCCATGCAGTCAGTGGCGTACATGTGCCAGGTGGACAGGGCAGATGCATGGCTGAAACTTCTGCACCCTGTCTAGCAAGGACCCTCCTTCCTACTGCTATGCTCTGCCCCTGTTCTCAGTTCAATTAAACATCCCTTAAAATAACTGTGTATTTATAGTTTTATAATTTTATAGAGGAAGCCAAAATTATTACATAAGTTTCAGATCTGCAAAAAACCTGGATCTGTCTGGGAAAGGATTTGTCTGAGCATTGAAGGAGTCAAAAAGAAGGACAAGCCTGCTGTGGGAGCGAGTGTGGCATGTACGTGTGTCTCTGTATGCCTGTGTGTGTGTGTGTGTGTGTGTGTGTGTGTATCAGTGCATTCACATGTAAGAAAGTCAATTTAAAACAAGATTGTTCATTGTGCACCATTTTACAAAGTATTTTTGTAAAATATTAATCCTCAACACCTAGCCATAAGCCAAGCACCATTGCCATAATTTGCAAAAGAACACTGAGATTTCCTGAGTGACCAACTCAAGGTTACTATGCAAAATACAGTATGAACAAGGTCATTTGGATTGCCACACCCTTCTTTCCAATGGAAATGAGAAATGCCAGGAGGAGCTGTCTCTCACAGTATGTTTGTGAATAAAGGAGACGTGAAAATCATTCCACAACTGCAGATAATGCTTAACACTCACTGAAGTCTTACTCCGTACTTGACGACCACTTCAGCTGTCTGCGTTGATGATGTCATCAAGTCCTCACAGCAGCCCAGCAAAAAGGGTGAGTTTAGCACCAGTGCTTTATACAAGGAGGAGTCCGAGGCAGCAGCCAGTGGGTGACATGGCCAAGGCAGAAGAGCCAGTGGAAAGAGGCTGAGATTTGCTGCAGCATCTACTTCCCATCCTGCTGGACTCCATCATGGGCGCCAGGGACAAAGTGTACCAATGAGACCGAATATCCAGGAGTCAGCTTCCTGCTGAGGTGAAGAGCAACAGTGTTTCTGCCTGTCTAGGTCACAGTTTGTGTCTCTGATATCTAATGATAGCTCAGTTCAGCTGCGTATTTGAAAATCTGCTAAGTGCCAGGGACTGGACTAAATTAGGTGGAAAGAAGCATGCTCATGGGCAGCCCAAGCCTGAGAACATTTGCACACTTGAAGACAACGGTGCACACGAGATGCTGTGCACACTCAGCTGGTTTTAGGAACTGTGCACACAAGACAGTTACTGAAAGGAGCCTAGGACTGACTAAGACAGGAAGTTCAACCAGGGTTCAAAGTCCAGCTCTTCTTGGGGGTTTGGACACACAGGTTCTTGGGGACACGTGGCAATGAGGTGGAGGGGCAGGAGGTTTCTCAGAGGAGAAAAGGGGTGCAAAATGGCGCTTCTCTTCTGACTTTCTCTCTGCATTCAGGGAACCTGCCAGGCGATGCCTTCTAACCAAGGTGGGGTATGCTGCATTTGACATCCTCATTTGCCTGGAAGGTCTTTTTGCACCTTGCAATTGTCCATAGTTAGAGATGGCGTTTCAGTGCTGATAAGCAGTGGCCACATTTGCCATGGCACTGTGACTGCTCGGCTTGAGCAGTAGTTGAACTACTTTCAGAGCATGGGGAAGCCCTCTTTATCTCTTTACTGCTTTCTTTGAGTTATCATTCAGCTGGTGTGCCCTGTTCTTCCTGGGATTTGTTTCCTGCCTCCAGCATCCCCCATCGTGAGAGTGTGTAGTATTCCTTCATCTCTTCTTCAGTGGCCCCACATAACTAAGCAGCATAAGGAATGGGACACAGAGAATAAGGTCTGCTATTGAAACATGGCACATGTACCTGTCCTCTGTCTCCCTTGACCTTGCCTTGTCTCTGAGGTCTCTACATTCCCAGGTGTGCAGGGAGGAGAGCACCACCAGCCCTGAGAAACACTGCCTCTTCTCTTCAGCCTTCTCAGAGCAGATAAGACTCAACCTTCGGGGGAGGAATTTTATCCGAACCAAAAGGCAGATACCAACTGATTAGAATGAAAACTCGAGAAGCACAGCTAAGAAAAGGAAATTCAGCACAGGCTTGTGAGTGACGGCCGTCTACCTGTCCAGCCCCCGGTGCCCATGCCCCCGCCTCCTCTGATTTGCCGCATTCCTGAGGACCCACTCAGTAATTCAAATTGAGTCCAGCCTGGAAGAGAAAATAACAGATCAGTGAAGGGTCACTGTGCTCCAGAAGTGTCACTTCCATCGTGAAGATGAAAGGAGAAACTAAGACAATAGAGACTTCAAAGACTGGGATCTTTTCCTTTTCTTTGGGTAGACAGGGACAAAAAGGGGTAAAGTTCCCAGTGCTGGGAAAGAAAGTTGTAGTGTGTGATTGTAATACAAAAACGTACATCATAGGATTAAAGCAAAAGATTTGTTTTCAGCTACTCCCTGTCTGCTTATAATTCAGCCTTTATTGCAGGGCTGAGGGAACAGTAAGAATTTAGAAACGTGGTTTCTCTCCACAGTGAAATTTCAGGGGAAAAATAATGTTTGGGGTGGCTGCTAGGAGCAGAAAGATGGCAGCCGTCCTAGTCATTTTGCGTGTTCTTCAAACACAATAACATACACCCACAGCTTAAAGTAGGAGAAGTTTATTTTAACTCACGATTTTGGAAGTTTCAGTCCATGGTTGGCAGACTCCAACGCAGAAACAGCATGGCGGAAAGGCCCAGGCTTCTGTGGCAGCCAGGAAGCAGAGAGCAGGGAGGAGCTGGGGACAAGAATCCACCTTTCCAGGTCACATCCCAGGGACCCAACTCCACCCACGCTCCACCACCTACTGCACCTTCAGCTGTGAACTCATCCACGGATGTATCTATGGATGAATACAACATGTCGTGATCCAATCCAGAAATGTGAACATTTCCAGAAATGTGAACATTTCAGGAACATTTTACCTCTGAAGCATAACAGAAACATTTGGGAGTTTTGGAAAAGCAAGTTGCTCACAGTTACACACATTACATTTAAAATGCAGTGAGGCACGTCCTGCTCATGGGCACTTTACCCTGCATTCTGGGAGCCACAGGGCTTGGAATGGACTTCATTTCTCTCCTAGCTCATTTCAGCCCCTCTAGTGGAGAATAGGAAAGTTGTTCCCCACTTGTGCTGACCCCAGCAATGAGAAAAGAGATGGAACAGTGTCGAATACTAAGATACAGGTTCTAATTTCGTTCCATTTTGCTGTGTTTGCCACTGGATTCTCTGTTGCCGTCTAATCCCTGGAGAGGATCATGGGGCAGACCCTTACTCTCTGCAGACAGTCCCTTCCTCCTTCCCATTTCCAAAAGTCTGAGCCCCTGAGGGGACAGGAGGGGAGCTAGGCTGCTTCAAAGAGTAGAGGCGCTGCGAGGTAGCGGGAAAGGGCTGGAGTCACTTGAATAGTGTACAAGATAGCCAGTTAAATTTGAACTTGAGATGAACAATTGTTATGGTTTATGTCTGTGTGTCCCCCCAAAGCTTCATGCAGCCATGGGGCAGGCTATTAGAGTTTATCATCAGGTCTTTTTTTTTTTTTTTTTTTTTTTTGGCTTTTCTCCGGTACCGGGAACCGAACTCACGACCTTGCACTTGCCAGGCAGGCGCTTTTGCCGCTGAGCTAAATCCCCAGCCCACAGAGTTTAATTGTGGGTGTGAGAGCTGCACCGGCCCTGGGGTGGATAATTTGCATATGTAAGGGAGAGGAAAAGAGTGCTTGAGGCCAGTCCTCCGCCACCATTCTGCCCTGGTGTGTGGTTGTTGCTTTTGCTGTGTTCTGCTCCAGGAGCTGTAGCCCTCTGCCATGTGCCAGTCTGCCTTGTAATCTGCCAAGTATGGACTGAAACCTCCACAAACTGTAAGCGAAATAAACCTTTCCTTCCTTAATTTTGGGCATCAGGTATTTTGTCCCAGCAACGAGAGAAAAGTAACCAAGACAACGATGCATATGCTTTCCATATAACTGTGCCTAGAGTATTACATAGAATATACGTTTAGTAAAATTGTGGTCTATCTGAAAGTCAAACTTAACCAGGAATTGTGCGTTCTTATTTGATGTGTCCAGAAACGAGGGGAAAATGGAAGAAATGCAGATGAGGGGATGGTTGTATTCAGTGGACAACCAGGCAAACCTTGTTCTCACTCTGGAAGGCAGACATTGCTGGATTCCTGGGGGACATGGAGGCCCTATGAAGGTACAACTAGATTCCACACTATAAACCCATATAGAGTGGGTATTTCTGAGGAAGAATGGGTATTTCTGAGGAACAGCGACCAGAGGGCCACCAAAATATGAGTGCTGATCAAAATATATGGTGAATGCTTAAATTAAAAATTGTATTAGAGGACATGTTGCCATTAATCCCTCTTAACATCTTCCCTCTCGCTTCAAACATGCTTTTCCCATCATTCTTGCCACTTTCTAAAGCAGATCTGAAGGTCTTCTTTCGTTAGTGCCTATGAGGTATGATAAAAAATTACACTGAATGCTACCACCTAGCGCCATCCAACAGAAAGGTCAACCATGAAAATATGACAGTGTGTCCTCACCCACCTTATTCCCTGGGCCTGGCACCCTGTGACTTCTGGCTCTTCCTAAGGTCAAAATGACGTGAAAGGTAGATGTTTTGAATCAGTTCAGGACAAGAGCAGCCAGGACAGCACAACTAAAGCCATACAAGAGGAAACTTCCAGAACTGCTTCATAACGTGTCAAGAAAGATCAGATAAGTGGGATCGAAATGAGAGAGAATATCTTGAGAGGGCTTAATGGCCATGTGTCTTTTACTGTAATATATGTTTAAAATGTGATCATTTACCACCATTTTCAATCACACTTCATAGTTTCCCCTGCTTACACCTTCCAAGCTGTAACGTGCCTTGGTGCTTTTCCTGTCTAGTTTGCCTTCCATCAGAGGCAGGTCTGGTTCTCTTCCCTGTCATCCCTGCTCTACTCTTTTATCCCAGAGGCCAGACTGAATCCCTTTCCCTGAGTACGGGGAATCCTGTCTTGTTTTCCCATGCAAAGGACGGTGAGTGTCAATTTACCGTGTCATGGATGTATCGAGATCTCTCCTAAAATGATTCCCCTCTAGAGATCACAACTCCGTAGCACTTCGATCATCAAGCTTAGGTGTGTACAAATGAGCTACAACATCCGGAAAGCTGATGGTGTATTTCCTTTGAAAATATCAGGTGTAATGTATTCACACTATTAATAGTTAATGTAGTCACATGTATGTTTTTTGCTAATCAGTTAGCAAATACCAAACATCAGCAGCCTCTAGTTTTTCACTGGTGCTCTCTACCCTTGCTGCATCTCCCTCACGAGCCCCAGGATTATTTAAAGATCCAATCAGTTTGAAAGCCCAGGAATTTCATCTGCAAATGCCAAGGTCTCTACATCACTGACCAGCGCTCCCAGGATTCCACCATCACATTCCAGGTCTTAGTCTCGATGTGCCCTCATTGACAGATCAGACATCTCTCACTGGAGGGAATTTCGTAGCGGGGCAGAATAACATGGCCTTTATGGGTGCTTCTTCCCTAGACAAGACACTGATCCTGCTAGTAGATTATGATAGCTTCTCTAGACAACAAACACACGGAATAGAAACATCCTTAGAGGGCCATGAGAGGTGTGAATACGAAGGATTGTTGCCTTGCAAGGAACCATCATAACAAATTTGCTTCCATAGCTTGTGTAGAATTGAGATTCAGAAAGTTCAAAGTCTGTCTTCATTTTGCTACTTTGAGCTTTAGAACTTTGTGCCAGCCACCTTACTAGTAAGCCCCCTTCTTTTCAACTAAGTATGAGGATGGCAGAACCAGGAGCCCAGCGTGTTGAGAATATATGTATATGAAAAGGAGTAGGCATAGACTTTCCTATGATAGAATGGCAGCTAAACCTCTACAAGCTAGTTTAGACAAAACACTGCAGAAACTTTAGTCCAAACCTTAAGAACTGGTAGGTAAATAAAATATTAAAGTCACGAGAAGGGAGAAGTAAAGAATTGTTTGATATGCATCATTATCACTTTGTTCTCTAATGAAACTATCCACTCAGGAGACTCCTTGCAACTCATATTCAGGGTGAGCACTTACATTTGTACCGCACAGATTTCTGTACACTAGTAATTATAAGGTGGCCCAAGTGAATATGTTTTAACTGTATAAATAAGAAGTGACCATTAATACCAGCCACTGTTCTAAAATCTTTACAGTTGTAACTCATTTTAGTTCCTACAAAGCCCTCTGAAATGCTGGTCCCATTTCATAGCCTAGGAAACTGAGGTACACAGACATAGGTAACCTAGTCACCATGCTCAGATTATAAATAATGCAGTTTGGGTTCCTGGTTAGAGCCCATACTCCAAACCACATTTCTATAACAACTGTACAAGTCAGCACTGAATAAGCAATTTTAAAATGCCACTTAAGAAGCATGCTTTGGGGGCTGGGGATTTAGCTCAGCGGCAAAAAGCACCTGCCTGGCAAGCGCAAGGTCGTGAGTTCGGTTCCCGGTACCGGAGAAAAACCAAAAAAAAAAAAGAAGCATGCTTTGGATACAGTCACCAGAAACCAAGATTAGAATTAATAGAACTAGCTCACTCACAGACAGAATTAAATGAGAGATAATTGAATTATTTGTATATTTTAAAAGCAAAATATAAAGAGTTTGGGTTAAAAAAAATGAGCTTTACTATTCAGATTAACATTTATTTCCAAGGCTTAATGTCTACTTATGACATAAGAAGGGCGTTCATTACTTGAGGACTCTGTTGTAATTTTAAAACTATTGGCAGAGCGTGAAGACTCCAGGTCTGGCTGCAGTTGCAGTGGGCTGATTCTCAATGTAAAATTTCCTGACTCTGAATGCAAAATCATTTGGAGGAAGCAGAGGGATAAGACAGTGTCGGGCTGTGCTCACCCCTGTCCTTTTCTCCCTGCCCAGTGTTGGAGGTGCTGATGGACACTGACCATGGGATGACTGTGTTTTCATTTGGGCCACTCTGTTACCACAGTTACTGCTGTGATTCTGAGGTGAAAATAACTACAACTGTGATGCCTTGGAAATCTGTTAGACAACAGAGGGTGGAATAAATTTCTGAGTCCTGGGATAAAATCCAGACTCATGCATACTGCAGCCCGTAGTTCAATCATTTCTACCATCCCCGTTCAAACCCACTAGGTTAGATGTTCTCACATTCTGTGGTCTGCTGACCTCTTTGACACTTCTAAAAATCACAGACGAACTCACACGACTCTTATCTAAGTGAGTTACATCTATCAATATTTATTACATTAGATATTAAAATTAACAGAATGTTTAATATTTGATTCAATGTTTCCATCAAGTATTCATTTTAAAGTTAAATATAAGCCCATCATGTATGCACATAAATATTTCATTTAAAATACCTAAGTTTTTCCACATATGAGAAGACTTCTTTCTTTTATGATGTTGCAAACATCTCTAATATCTGGCTTAAGAGCAAGCAGCTGAATTCCCTTATCACTTCTGTGTTCAGGCTGTTACATATTTTGTTCAAATATGCAGAAAACGTGGAGAGACACATACATAATTGAAAAAGGTAAATATTTTCAAAGCTTTTTCAAATAATTGTTCATATTCTTTTATACTATACCAAAACTCTGTAAGTTTTATTTTCTGAAAGGTTGGTTTAAAATTAAAGAAATTGTGAAAACTTAGCAGTGTACATTCCTTATTGTTACTTAAAATCTGTCTGTCTCCTAGACAGATCTTGAACGTTTCAATTAGATCTTTCAAAACCATGTGATATTGGCACATGTCATGCTGAGTTTATTGCTCAGCATTTATTGCTCAGCATAACTATTTAGAAATTTATCTTCTAAATAGTTACATAAATCATCTTACATGTTTTTTATTGTAAAGAGAAGAATAATAATTAAAAGAACAATAACAAAATATCAACAACATAGACAAAAACAAAACAAAGCAAAAACAATACAAATGATGCAGGGTTTCAGAACAAATTGATAGGGATTAACAGTGGTTGTTATATTACAAATTGTTATCTTCAACGAAGTTGCTCACATTACCCGATGTAAGAATGCAAGATTAATCAAATCATTAAAGATAATAAAAATAAAGTAAAAAACATTAGAAACCATACAGAGTTTAACTGGAAAGATGGTCAGAATTCACTAATGGTTGTCATTGTGTATTGCTGTCTTCAAATTAGTCGTTCAGATTACCAGATATAAGCATGCAAAATTGGGCAAAAAAATTAAGCATTAACTGCTCCTTTCAGTAAACCATTAGATAAATCATCTTATAATATGTTTTAAGGTCACATTTGTTAATATTACCAATGACTGAATCAGAATATCTTTATTTAAGTACTGGGAAATTCTCAAGCTCAAGACCACACGCTGATACGCCAACCTTCTGTGTTTGTGTGAAAGCTCAAACTTTATTGTTAATAACAGTTGCTACCAACTGTTTCCCTTGAAGCAAAGGGCTCACTTTGTGCATCTTCAAGAAAATGACTTGCAAATACCCAAGCGTGAATGACAATGTCCATGAAAAACTGGAGAATTCAGATCACAAGGCAACACTCGGGGGCTTTTCAGGAGGAAAGGATCCTAAATCAGGAGTGCTTCATGTGTGTTCCATTTCATCACCCAGAATATTAAAAAGGCTTGCATCCAAGGGTTGTGATTTCATAAGATTCATCGCTTTTACTGCTACATCAAGGACATTGTCGTCTGAATCTGTTGTCCCACTCCACCCTTGCAGGAGTGTGACAATGGAAAATGCAGTGGTGCACGAATAGTCTGATGCGACTGGTTTGATTTACATTTGGGTTCGAGCAGTTTTGCCACCACTGTTTCTGCAGCTTCACAGGCACTGTGAACAAAGTCAATGTCCTGTATCATTATGCAAATATTCCTAATTTTGGAGCTGCCAGAACAGGAGGTTCCTGCATCAAACTTTGAAAACTAGTGGTCCAATCCAATTCTGCTCTGTGCTGGCTTAATATTCCTTCTGACTCAAGGAAATGACTGTACCAAAGTCATTTTAACTCCGTCCTGGGAAATATTTTCTAGAAAGAAACACATATTCTTTGAATCATGTGTGCCTTTGGTTAGTCAGGTTATGATTTTTTTTTAAATTTAGAAACCATAGTCTGTTAGTATACTAAGTAAAAATTGTAAAGAATGGAGAAGAATGTGGACAGATGATACAGTGTTGTAAGTCACTGGGAAATGGATATTGCATCTCTGTATTACATACATATGTCATTATTCTTTCAACATGTGTTGACTGTCTATTGTGTACCAGATATCATGTAATTTTTCATTTCACATAACCAGGTATTTAAGAGAATTTTGAAACTAATGAGTTACAAGTACAGATGTTTTGGAACAAAATGAATAACTTGAAAAGAGACCCAAGGGAATTCTGCAGAATAGGTTGGAATAGGTTGGAACCAGATAGAGAAGATCAGAGTTTTTTATTTTAGTTTTTTGTTTTCCTCTTTCAAGCAAGGGGAAACCACTGAGAGCTCTGTGCAAGAAAATGCCCTGTCCAAGGCTATGGAGACTCATCTGGAAATAATTGTGTAATGGGTTAGAAATGGCAAGTACTGGCACAAAATTTATTAGGTGATTTCTATCCTTGGTGGTAAGAAAATAAGATACAGTTGTCTCATTTTATCTCTGACTTCTCTTTCTGCAGTTTCTTACCTGTGATCAACTGAGGTATGGAAAATTCTAAACACAAACAATGTATAAGTTTTGAATTGCACAACATTCTGAGAATCATGATGAAATGTTCTACCATCTCACCTGGTATCTGAATCATCCCTGTGTCCTTGCATAACTATGCTGTACATGCTACCCTCCCATGACTCACTTAGCAGCTGTGTGGATCTTGATATCGACTATCACAGTGATAGCAGTGCTGGTGTTCAAATAGCCGTTATTTTACTTGATAATGGCCCCAGAACACAAAGTGGTGATGTTGGCAATTTGGATATGCCAAAGGGAAGAATGAAGTGCTTGCTTTAAGTGCAGAGATGAAAATTCTCAACTTTAATAAAGAAAAGAAAGAGATTTGATGCTGAAGTTGCTAAGATGTGTATTAGGAATAAATCTCTCCTGGAAATTGTGAAGAGGGGAAAAGAAATGCACACTTGTTTTGCTATCACATCTCAAACTGCAGAAGCTATGACCACCATGTGCCCTAAGTGCTTAGTTAACATGGAGAAGGGATTAAACGTGCATATGCATGTCTAGAAAAAAGCACAGTGTTTATGGTATGGGACTATCTATGGTATTAAGCATCCAGTGAGATTCCTGAAACAGTCCCTTGGAAAGAAGGGACTATGGTTTTTGTTTTGTTTTGTTTTTTTTAAAATAAGAAGAAAGGAAAATTCAGAGGGGAAATGGATTTGTTGGAAGAGGTTGCTCCCCAGTTAGACTGTTTGCTTTTGATTGACTCCACCTGTGTGGAGAGGGAGTCTCTGGTGCGGCTCAGTGATGGAGACCACTATGAAACAGACCTGAGCAGGACTTAAATTAACCAATGGACTTTTCATGTTTACTTCTGAGTCTGTCCAAGGCCTAGGTTCCTTGTCTGGAGATGAGCAGTGGACTCATAGTAAGTGAACTTCTGTGAGTCATTGATCCCTACTGTAATGGTGAATGAAGCCACAAAGTCTCAAATGATAAGACAAGATCATAGCCAAGGACACCTAGATCCAACTTCAACTAGATAAGAGTGTAGCCTCGGGCATCTCACTCCTGGGTAGATTAACTTAATGCCTTACTTGGAGAAGTCCTTGAATAGTTCTGCCCTTCTTGAGTACTCCCCTCCCTTCCTCTGATAACTAAGTAAATACAGTCCCCCAGAGAAGGTCTTGGTCTTAGCCCTGAGAGAATTTCAAATTCCGTGAGAGGCTTTGATCCTCCTGGAGCCTTGAAATCACTCCATTTGCCTCTTTTTGTTTAGCCTTGACTGTACTCAGATTACAGACCTGATCAGCCTGCAAAAACTATGGGATATTATTAACACAATAGCTCAGGGGCTCAGCATAGGGATGGCAGGATGGCACTTGGGAAGCCAGGGCACACACTGTTCCTTAAAGGGTTAAGATGTGACATTTTTCCTTCATGTATCCAGCCTCTGTCCTTCCCCAGGCATGTACTGTCATCTGCCAAGACTCTAATGGAGGTGGAATGTTCAAACTCTAGGACTGTGCTGAAATCAGCCACTTAATTGAACTTCCCAAAACCAGCTGTCCCCACAGCTCCCTTCTCAGGACCAGTGTGTGCTGAGGGTGTCACAGTGCTCAGTTAAAGAACAACTAAGATTACTTTGTGTTAAAATCAGAAAAGCCTTATAAAAAGACTCAGCCTTTAATTCACCTCTTTTAATGTAGAAGAAGAATATGAGCAAGAGACTCAGACCAGAGAACCCAGAGATCATGAAAAAGGAGGGATAATGGGCAAAAGTGAACTATATCCTTTTATGTAATTCCTTTATGTGTTGTTAAAAGCTTCCTCTGAAGGTCAAGTATGGTTACAGCCAAGGTCGTTTCTTCAGCAGAGTGAAGTTATGGGTGTTTATTTATCTGAGGTCCTTCATCTAAAGCTGAAAAACAAGTCTCAGTGTAAAAGTGATAGTTCTTTCAGGGACTAAAGGCATGGGGAAAGTAGACATAATGAAAAGCAAATAGCACTCATTACTGGAACTGAACGGTACAGAATATATGATGGTGGGCTTGAGCAACACACCCAAAGTGCTGAGAAAGAAGACACAATCTAAGTGTGTTAGGTTTACCCCTTACTCTGCAGGGCGCAACCTGTCAGACATTGCCTGGGCAGCTATAAACTAAATGAATAGCCTATAGTGTTCTCATGTAGCATCTAATTTAGTCCAAGGGAAAGAAACCTTTTAAGTCATTTAAAGAGACTTATGCAATAAGAAAGTATATCTTTGCACATGAATGAATGGAAATTGCTACATGTGAATGTAGTAAAGCCAGGGATGAATGGAGCTATTCCTGGGAAACATCTATCACTCATTCCTTAGTGTGCGTGCCCAGAGTATTACGCCCTTTTTTTCTGGAACACCCAGGAGAATGCACCTGTGTTCATGATACAATGTACTGTTTGGAGAGTGACACTGTGCTCCTTCCTGAGTATATTTTCCATGAGTAACTTTCCCAGTGCTCAACTCCTGACGCTGTGGCCAAACCCAGTTTGGTGAGAGAGGAGGCCGGTGCAGTGGAACTGAGCAGTGTGGAACGTTCTCACCCAGGCTACTCATCAGCTGTGCCCGCATTGGGAAACGGCACCTGAGCCTGAGGAGACCCTATGAGTTCATGCGAACATCTCAGTGAAAATTGAGAACACAAAATTGATTTTATTTTTATCATCACCTGCTTTGTGGCCGCTACTCTGTCGGGTGCTCTGGATACTAAGATGAATAAAGTCGGTTCCCTTGTTGAAGTGAGAGCCACATAAACAAACAGCAGCACAGTGATCCAGTGAGACCTCATGCTCAGGGGTGGAGGCTGGGGCGTGGGGACAGCACCAGACTAGAGGACAGGCATGAGTCGGGTTCCTTAGAGGGCAACATAGGAAGAAGATGCAGTGAAAGAAACAGAACCGATAATTCTGTTGAAAAAGCAAGACTTTGCGTTAAGAGATTAAGGAATTAAGTTAAAGAGGTATCCCTGCAACTATTTAATAACGTTTTATTCATATGCCAATTCTGAACATAAAAGCATGTTGCTAAAAGAATATATAACATCTTTGTAAGCATATTTTCTGGAAAAAATACATACACATAGTTTTTTATCTATATTGTATCATCTGCCAACTATTAAAATTAATGGAATATGGAATATAGCCTGGCATTTTATTATGAGTTTGGCATAGAATTATAAAAGCTTTTGAAAAGCAGAAAGGACTTCCATTGTCATTTCATCTTCTCTTATTATGTTACCAAACAAGGCAGTGAGTTACAGAAAAGATGAATGGTTTGTTCAGGTTCCCTGGGAAAATGAGTGCAGCCTGGAGATTTCCAGACTGTGGGCTGTGACCTGTTCTGGGGGCTGTGAAATCAATGTAAGACACAAAGCAGAGACAGAAAAACAGCGTGACGCTTATGAAATGGCAAATTGCATCACAGGTAGTCAGAATCATCTTTGATCTTTATATATTCAATGTGTGTTCAGGAGATTTACATATGCAGTAAGTATCTAGTCAATAAACATACGCATATGGGATGCAGGTATGTGTATGTGTTCTGGCCGTAAAGTAAAGTGCGTATCTTGCTGTAGTTTGGAAGAAATAAAGGGGGGAAAGTGATGTTTCTCTCGAGGCCAAGCTGTGGTTCAACCCACCAGCACTGGGCAGCGTTGGAAATACCACACTTCTGGTGATGCCGCAGGCTCAGTGGCAAACTCTGACCTGCAGCAGCTGGCATGGCTTCCCACTCCAGCGCTCCCTCCTGCACTCCCTGCGCAGGGCTGCTCCTGCCTCTCCCCACTCAAAACCCCACTCTCACCGACTGCGGGGATCAGGTGCTCTGCTGTGTCCTGAGCTGGGATCCATAGAAGCAAAAGCTGAGACAAAGATACGGCTGCAAGTCACATATTCAGGGGGTGACACCAGCAAGCAGGGAGAGTGACACAGAGGAGGGAACAGTCAGCTGCTGGAGGTCACCCCGCAGGCACTGGGTGAGAGCTGTCCAGGGTAGCGATTCTGAGAAGCCTGCGCGGGGCCATCCCTTATGGTTCAAGGAGGTGACAGAATGCACCAGCTCCCACTGGATGCAGGTTTCCTGGGGAAGCAGCTTTCCTGCTCCCTTGGACGGTGCTATAGCTTCAACAGAAAGCTACGAGATAGTGCTCAGATGTCCATCTGGCCTCTAGGAAACTGTCCCCCGCAGTGGTGGCTGAAATTAGAAGTGGGCCAGAAAGCCTCTGCTGAGCTCTGCTGCGGCACCCGAAATTGTGCCTTGGTGCTTTCTATCTTCTGAGCTGGGGTCAGAAACCAGGACCCGATTCCTCAACCCTGCTCCCTCCGCTAACCGGCAGGGCCACCGCAGGAACTCTCCTGTAGAAGCCATTTAGCTTCTTCGTGTTTTGTTAGACTCATTTATCTGATCGTCCCCTGAGTATCCACATCTCACAGTATAGGAAACTGTATTTACTCGTGAATATTATTTATTTCCCACCACAGACCATTTTTTTAATCTCATTTGAATTATTTATTTTTCTGTGAAGCATGCTGAGCAGAAAGGTTCATTTCCATCCCGGTTGCAGGAGTAAAGGCAGCCTGGGAATTACACCTGCTGAACAGGACAGGACGGGTAAATCATGAGGAGCACAGGGCCTGCGACAGTGGAGGCCAGCGGGGTTCAGCAGGGCTTTCCTGGGAAGCACATCCATCAGGCCTGTCTGGTCCTGAACTGATGATTCGAACACAAGTGTTTTTTTGTGTGTGTATGAATGTATGGAAAATTTAACACCACACACTGCCTCTGTTGGGGCTTGGGTTTCAGAGGTGTCTTCTTCCCTCGGTGGAATTTAACAGTGCTGAGATCCAAATTATAGAATTTTCATATGTATTCACAAGTGTGTTGTGGGTTGTCATTTTCCCAAGCTCCCTTTTTAGACATAGACGGGTTGGCTAATTGCACATGGAGAACGGAGAAGCCGAGATTTGTGTTCTCCTCATTAACCTCCCGGCTTCCGGGACTCATGACAAGCTGATATCTTACGCTGACGTCTGCTGTGCAATAAGAAATAAGAGTCTGCTCCACGGTCCCTGTGGTGCCTGATTGCTAGAATCTGGTTTGCTTTTGGCAGTGCCAGGCCCCCAGTTCCTTTTGCTCCCATTCTATATTTTCCCTACATGGTGAGGCTGGGGAGTTAGAACCCTGATACCAAAGGTTACTTGTCTAATACCCAAGGGCAGTAGCTACTTACAAATTAATGTGCAGCTAAAGGAGAGAACTTTGTAACATAAATCTTCATTTTCTGTGATGAGGTTCAAGTCCAATTATGGTCAAGTTCCTGCTTTTCTTTCTACTGTAGCCTCTACTTTTAACACCCTCTCCCCTAAGATAAAGTTGTAGTCACAGACAAGGAACACCCCCCACCGTCTCTGTCTTTGTCTCTCTCTCTTTGGTGTGAACTTCAGCATTACATTCCGATGCCCTCTCCTCCTCCTCTAGGACACCATCTTGATACCCAGTCTGGGCGAAGTATCCTCACCATAGCACAGCACACTCAGTGTTCTACTTCCTGGTGTGCCACCTCTATCCCTGTCAGACAGCCTCCTAGTTTAGACAGTGTGTCTTGTCCACTGGTATCCCCACAACCTAGCACAAGGCCAGACAAATAGTGGAGACTGAAGTGGGCATAACTGCTGTACTGGATATCGTGCTTTGGATCTTAAATGTCCTGCAAGGGCCCATGCAGTGAAGGCTCAATTGCTAATTGATGGTGCTACTGGGAAGTAGTGGAATTTTAGGAGGTGGGACCTAGTGGAAGAAAGTTAAATCACTTGGAACCATGCCCTTAAAGTGGCTATCAGGACCCCAGCCACCTCTCTGTCTGTCTATCTGTCTCTCTATCTGTCTCTCTCCAGCCACCATGAGGTGAACAGCCCTGCTATACCATGTCCTCACCAGGTACTTCACCACAGGCTTAAAGCGACAGGATCAAGCGACCATGGACTGAGACCTCCATAACCATGATCTAAGACAAACTGTTCCTCCCTAAGCTGATTTCCTGTTATTTTGTTACAGTGACAGATAGCTGATTAGCACACCAGCATTTCAAATTGGGCAGCAGTTAAGTCACACATCCTTTACACACTCAGGGAAACCTTGCATTTTGCAGCACAGACGCTGCTGAATTTTCCTTCATTGTAGTTTCCCATAATTCACTTGAAATAGCTAATGTCCAATTGTACTAGTGCTGTTTCATTGTTCTTTTTACAAAGCTAGTTCTTAAACTTACTCCATTTCTGCCTTCTGGATTGTTTAATTTCCATAATGGATATCCATTAGCTTACCTCCATGGGCCCTTAAACACAGTGCTATGTCTGTCCCTTCATTTGTCCAGTGCTATGGGAGAAAAAGCTAGAGATGTGAAAAGATCTCTAGGCAGCCAAGGCTGCTGTCTAGGTTCATGAGTTAATAAATATCTAGTGTCTGACAGCCTATATAATAACTACACCCATATTCACACACAGGGAAAGAAAGACTGATTTACATCACAATGTAATTGAATATCATTAGAATTTTATTAGCATAATTGAAAAGGTGCTAAAACTAATTAACAGTTGTTTTCCCAAGCCTTATTTAAAAACATTATTTGATGGTACAGTAGAAAACATTGTATGAGCTGTTTCTTCACCAAAAAAGAATATGGATATAGATGCATGTCAGTATATCAATGTCATTTAATATTTGTGTTTCTTTTGGCATCCTAATCTCATCAGATTTTAAATATACAACAGGCAGTTCCCATGCTACATCACCTTAAAATATTGATATAATGTTTCTGCAAAAACAGAAGTAACCTGCAGCAGTTGATCTGCCTACGGTGGTATAATAACTCAGAAGGCACTGAATTATTTGTCATACTTGAATGATGTCTGACATGGTCCAGAAATCAGGGTAGCATATTTTTCTCTAATTCATAATGAAACAACACATTGTAAATTATAATTCACATCAGGATATAAGTTATTTGCTGTTACAAAATAAAAGTAAAAAAACTGCAGCTCAGAAAAAAGTGCATAATTTTCATTTATTGTACCAACTGCCTGATGAGGAGTTTTCATTCTGATGTTACACTACTATATAGTTTTCAGAACTGGTCCATTGGTTCAAATTATAATTGAAAAAAAATCAACTGTTCTTTGTATGCTAGAAAATGAGGCATGTTCACTTTCCTGATAAATGAAATTCACTTGAAATGCAGCTCTCAGAACTGTCTAGACCTGTGCCCTACATGGGCGCATTAAGATGACTTTTCAGACCAGCCCTTAGCAGTGCTGTGAAGGCTGTCCGTGTGCCGTCCTTTGTGGGCACTGAGAGTTAAGTAGGTGTCCACCTTGCATGGCTCCAGGGATGCTGTTCACACATGCATCTGCCCACTAGCCACCTCGGGTGTCTTAAACATTGACATTCATAGTAGTTAGTGTTTTCCGAAGAAACAGGACTGAAAGCATGTATGTGTAATATACAGAGAGACTAATTTATTTTAAGGTATTGGCTTATGCAGTTTGGTAATTCAGCAGGTCCAAAATCTGCAGGGGAGCCCAGTATACTAGAGGCCTGGTGGGAGAGTTCAAATCAGGGAAGCCTGCTGGAGGGTGGTCCTCTTTTAGAAGGGAAAGTGTTCTTTGTTTTTCTTTGTTTTTTTTTTTTTTTTTTCCTATTGAGGGCTTCAAATGATTGGATAAACCCACCCTCATTCTGGAGAATCTGTCTTACTCAAAGCCTACTGATTCATATGTTAACCCTATCTAAAAATACCTTCACAGAGTGCTTAGAGTATCTGGATATCTAGAACAATGTTGGGTCAAGTATCTGGAGACAGGGGCTTAGCCTACATGACACACACAATTAACTGTCACAGCATCATCCAATATAACCAGGGATATGGATCCACCATCTCCAAGCAGAAAAACTTGCTTTTCTGTTCAACATTATTGTTAAGGCTTCTCCATCTGGAGGTATGTACACACACTCCTTTTTCTCCACCTTGTAACATTTAATTGCATAGATAGACCACAATGCATTTATCTGTTTTCTGGTTGGTAGTTTCTGTGCTCTTACTGATAGATTTTTAGCAGTTAATGAGTGTCGTTGGGCTTGTATTCTTAGGCAAATGTGGAAGAGTTTTTATAAGACATTTAAGTCAATACACAAGAGGAGGGACCACCTTCAGCTTTAATAATTGCCTTCTATTTTGTTAAAAGTGACTGTTCCTTCCACGTCCTCATGATTGGTTTCTGATAGTTCCTATTTAGCTCTAGGTGCCCACTCTGACCTTTTTCAAATTTTGCCAGTTTGAAGGGCTGTTTACTTCACTTTGCAGTTTGCTAGTTATCTCTGAGGTTTAGCACATGTTCAGAGTAATTTTCTGTTAACTACCTCAGTCTACCTCTTCCATGTCACTATTGGGCCATATGACAGTGTTGGAATGAGGTCACCTGGCTTGATTCCGTCTCTTAGCCATGTGATCTTACTGAAATGTAATTTTTATTTTCTGGAGTCACTTTAATCTTTAAAATAAGGCTAATAAAGTACCTACCCTGTTGAATTGTTATAAGTTTGTAATAAATTAATACATGTAAAGAACATAAATGGAGTTGATTCAGTAAGTGAATGTCATTATTAATCTATATGAAACATTTTTACATTTTTGATGTTATTTAGGTCCTGATATATTCTTTCAATTTGTGACGTGTTTGCTAATTTAATTTTTTAACTTCAAATTATTTTCTCTATTTGTCTAAAAATCCTTTCTTATACTAAATTCATACTATCATTCTCCCTTATTTTCTTAATAAAATATTTAAGACTTAACCCTTCAGATTTTTTAAATGCATCTTCAACTTATCCTTGTGTACACTGTGAGTTAGGGATGTTTTCTTACATGATTAGCAACTGTTGGAAAAGCACTTATTTTTCCAGGACCTTTTCCTCTCTGATTTGCAGTGTTACTCTTGCTGTTATGCTGTGCCATCATTAATCTCTACCCATCAATGCTACCTTATAAGACATTGTGATATGTGTCCTTAATTAGTTTTGGATACACATGAGGTTTATCATATATGTGTGCCCTTCAAGAAATTCACTCCTGACTTTCAGTTTGAACCAACCTCCTCCACTCCTGTGGGTAGCAGGAAAGGCCCCCAGGTCTTACAAGAGCTGCAGGGGACTGGAGAGGAGGAGGAGAGAGGAGAGAGGATTGGGGACAGAGGAAGAACTTTCACTCAGGTCCTCCCTCCCCACACCTGTCCCCTCCTTGTGACTGCAGTTGTATCAGGCTGCAGAATGGTTAGCTTTCTACTCCCTGGGGTAACTCCCTGGAGTAAAACTGCCCTCTCTTTGGATTTGGGTCAGAAAACGTGGTTCCAGCCACTCGCATTAGTATGTCCGTGCTGGGATTTTCCAGCACTCTTCCTCTGGTCCTCCAGCAGGATGCCAGCTTGGATCCCCGCTCTGTGGCTCCTGTTCGCGCTGCAAAACAGGCTCTGTGTTTGATATGCGAAGTCAAGAATTTTTGTTTGTTTCTTGTTTTGTTTTTTAGATTTCCAAAAGCTTTTCTTCATTTTCCACCAAAGCTCTTCTTCCAAGAAACATACTTTCACTATCAACGGGTGTCTCCTCTATGGACACTCCAATTATTCCCTTTTCTTTTGAGACCTGAAGTTAGTTGTGAGTTTCCATGGTACTGTCACCAGACTGGGTCTCAAAGGTTCCGGAAGCTTTGTTTGGGGATTTAAACGTGCAGTGTTTGGAGGTTCACTGACTGCTGTCACAGAGAGAGAATTTTCAGGAGTAGGCGGTAAGAGCCATGAGAAGGGTTTCATTAAGCAGAAATTAAAAGGTCCGCACTCGAATATAGAGTCTGAGAGACAGCGCACTTCATTCCCAATTAGGCACCATCCCACTAAATACAGAGACACAAAATTTCACTGAGCTGAATTAATTTATGTGGTCTTATTCCTATGGGTGATCTATGTGCACTCCTGTTGTCTGTCCGGATTTCTCCGGCAGACTGTCAGAATTCAAGGCTTTCACATGTGTTTAAAGTTGAGATCTGCTGCCCTATACCACTGTTACTTCCTTGAGGATGGAGGAAACGCAGTCTACAGGTGAGAAGCACAGGTCCAGAACACATGGTAAGATACTGAGTCAGACTGCTGGAGCTGCGCTTTTCAATACTTGTTCAGGAAAACCTTTAGCTTGTGAAAGGGAACCAGGGCTGGACAGCAGTGAAATCAGTAAAGCCAGATTCTATCCAGAAGTTACTGCAATAGGAGGAGAGACTTCAGTACAGGACTGGGCTCCATGCTGAATTGGGAAAGCCAAGGAGCAGAGTGGGATCAGTGGATAGAGAATTAACAGGAGAAAACACCAAAGGCAGGAGTGTTCTTTGCTAAGCCGACCTAGCAGGACCCTCACTGGAGATCAGCTGTGGGAATGAGCTACCACCCTGGGCATGGTGGAGGATGAAGAACTTGACCAGAGATTGAGAGAGATAAGAAATCTAAGGGGAGGATTTCTGACTGAACTAATTTTGGAAGATTCTTGCCAATTCCCTGTATTCAGCAAGACAAGACCAAGAGTAAAACTTTGCTGGGAAGAAGTCTCAGAGCTGCCTGACCTGAGTTTGGTCAAGGAGAGGGTCTTTATTGGGCCACCAGATCCTTGTGGCATAAACAATTTCTGCTGTCAGCTCATCTCAGTTCTCAGTGAAGGCAAGAGGGTGGATCTGCGCCCAGAGCCCACAAAAGACACCTACCTGTAACCTTCCCAGCCGTGGACACCTTCCCAGCCCAGAACTACCGCCCGTTGGTAGCTCTGAGTACTGTCAGCTTGCACACGCAGAAACCGTGAGCCTCATGATCACTGTGTGGCTAAGAGTTACACGGTCAAAATGCCTGACAAACACTCTCTTCAAAGAGCCTGGTGGCCACAGCAGCCTATGGTGCCCTCCTGGTAGCAGCAGAGACCTGGAGGGGTCTTCTTGCTGTGGTGACCACTCGGGATTAGAAGAACCGCTGTTTGAAGAAGGTCTGGAACTGTACAACAAGCTTGCTGAACCCAGGGGACACACCGGGCCACTCAGGCAATGTCCACAGAACCCTCGATCAGCCGGTCATTAACCTGATGTTGTAGTTTCCTAAGTTTTATAGAAATCTACTTAAGGAATGTTTTTCTGTGTGATTTACTTACTTTCTATTTTCTAGAAAGTTTTGAGTACTCTAACTTGTGTTTGTTTAAAGCAGCCTCTTCAATTTTTAACACTAAATGTATTGGTTCCCCTCCCTTTTTTGTCTCCCATGTTCACAGGGGTAAGGAAGTCAGTATATCTCTTGGATTTAATAACGCTCCTCCCACAGAAGGTACCAGAAGTTTATTTGTATGCTAGGCATCAGCAAGTGATTTCAACTGCATTCCTGGCGGGAAATAATCCATGTAGTATCTTCCTAAATTCACAGGATTTCCCCAAGAGTTAACTAATGGATTAAGCAGGTTAATTGAAAACTACTCAGAATTCTTCAGGTAAATATGGTAAAGAATCAGCGCTGTGGTAAAAGGCAGCAAATAATTGTGAAAGTATCAAAGCACTTTTGAGGCATTATAAGACCAGCTATTGAGGATTAAATCAGCTGAGCTTGTTCCAGTGGCTGTAGGGTCTTAATTTGTCAGACTTTCATCTTAAGAAGATCTGAGGAAAAGGGAGTGCTAGTCTGGGACATGCTTTACAAGGGTTTCCTCAGCTTGGAGTTAAAATCCTCTGGCAAAGATAAATCATTTTAAGGATGGCAGAGCAGCAAAGACTTACTTGTTGTCACTTAAATTTATTGAAGTTAAACCTGTGTAAGTAATTAAAGATAAAAAAGCAATAATTTAGAAGTATTAGATTTACTCATGGTTCATTGCTCTGTAAATATTAAATGCAAGATTTAAATTTACATATGAAAGCAGAATTTTGATCACAATTAATTGATTCAAAAAGGATATGTAAATCATCCTGCCTGGGTGATCTGAGTCAATGCTAATTGCCTACTGGGGACAGGGACGCAGCCGCCAGTCCTTAGCTGTGTGGCTGCCCAAGGGGCATCTGAGGCTACAGTCCTTGGTAAACCAAACTACTGAATTCCCGTGGACAGGGCTGGGAGCTTTTCAGAAGTACTCTCTTCCTCAAGCCATGGAATCAAATGCTTCCTTCTAGGAGGGAGAACTGTCAATTCCCCATCCTCTAGTGGCTCCCTGTTGAGTATACCTTCTTTAGTGATTCAACAACCAGAGATTATTTAGCATCTACTTCCTCCTCTGTGTGCGAAGGCAGAAAATTACATACATGGGGTGTGAACTGCCTCCTTCTGAACACTCACCACTGTTCACTGGTCATGCTGATCCCAGTCTGCGCCCCCTTGCTGTGTGCCCCACTGGCTACAGACTACCCGCAGCTTGCCAGCTCTGGGAGCAATCACCTTGGCAGAGGATTCTCCAGTCTTCGCAAGAGTTTTCTCGATTCCATTGCCTGGAGCTGAGAAAAGCTGTCCCAGCAGATCCCTGCCCAGATCGGCTTTGTGAGCAAATGAGATGACTGTTGTTTCAAACTGAGTTTTTGGTAGTGTGTTAAGTACTGTGTTAGGGGCTGAACTGTCGTAAGTTAATGCCCTAACCTGTGATGCCTCTGAACATGATAGTATTTAGAGGTAAAGACGTTAAAGAGGTGATTGAGGCAGAATGAGTCTGTTAGGGTGGGCATTAGCCCAGTCTGACTGGTGTCCTTATGGGAAGGAAATTTGGACACAAAGGATATATCAGGAGCACACACACACACACACACACACACACACACACACAGCCTTAGAGAGGTGTGGGCCGTTTGCAAGCCAAGGAGAAAGGCCTCAGAGAAAACAGATTTGTTGCTGGCTGCCACCTTGATCTCGGTCTGCTAGCTTCCAGAGAGGTGAGAAAACAAACGTCCATTGCCCGAGCCCTTCGTTCTGTGGTATTTTGCTGTGGCAACCATCAAACCGATGTCGCCTCTAGCAGAGCGGTCTCAGTCCACACTGCTAGAGCCCTTCAAGTTTGTGCTATCGTCTCTTGCTTCATGGAATGCTGCTTCCTGTAACTGTTTGCTTTCAGTAGCACTAATGCCTTTCCCGTGGCTCAACCTCAGGCAGATAAAGGACCGTTTTGGGAAAACTCATGAATCATGGCTTAGCCAGACCT
Source organism: Chinchilla lanigera (assembly GCF_000276665.1). NCBI lineage: Eukaryota > Metazoa > Chordata > Mammalia > Rodentia > Chinchillidae > Chinchilla > Chinchilla lanigera. The sequence goes on along the minus strand of NW_004955426.1, from coordinate 904,735 downwards.
GTATTAGTCTGTAATGTAAACATACCTGGCCTTTCACTCGTCGATCTCCTCTCCTCCAGAACTTGTGTAATTATTGCGGAAAGGTGAAAACCACGTTTGCCCCAGGGAGCAAACATCTGCCCTTAAAAGGCCACAAAGACAAAATATTTGATATACCTGTTTTTTGCAGTAGACTAGCTACAGGGTCATTAATTTATGGAGAAGTTTTCCCGGTTGTGGCGAATATATCCTATACTAATTCAAAGGCAAATCCTGATCCATTTTTTTATGTGGAGCCCCACTCTGGGCAGTAGGAGGAGGTTGCTTCCCTGCCATCTTGGATGGAGACTCACTTGGTGTACCAGTTGCATCCCTCTCCTCAGTTTGCTCTTTGTATCCTCAGACTTGAAGACACCCAGGAGAGGGGTCTACAGAGGGTGTTGCTCTGGTAGGAGGGTCTCCGAGGCTGGGGCAGAGTGAGCTTCGGGAGAGACTGGCAAGGAAAAGGCTCCTGGGAGCAGAACTGAACATATCTGGTAACCGCAATGCAGTATGTATGAGAGTATCCTGTAGGCAAACACTTCAGTCTGCTGCCATGGACTGAATTACACCCCAAAATTGCATCACTCCCCCCAAAAAAGTCCTGAATTAGATATTGAAGCCTTGTTCCTCATGAGATGGTACTGAAAAGAGGGCCTTAAAAGAGGCGGTCAAAGTTACATAAACTCACGGGAGTGGATGCCTGGCCTCAACCAGAGAGGAATGGTGTCCTCACAAAAGAGGACGAGACAGAGCTCTCTTCCTCCACGTGAGGACACAAGGGGAAGGTGGCCCAGTGTAACAAGATGAGAGCCCACAGGGAATCAAATCCGTTGGGGCCTTGGCCTTGTACTTTTCAGCCTCCAGAACTGTTCAGAAATTTGTTTCTGCTGTTGAAGACGCCCTGCCTGTAGGATTTAGCATGGCAGCCACAGCAGGATGAAATATCAGATAAATCTGAGTCATCCGTAGGACAGAGGATGCACGTGAAACCATAATGTGAAATGGAAAAGTCAGACACACAAACTTCAGTATTACACGATTTCTCTTATGTAAGAAACCCAAAGTGTAAACAAAGAGACAAATAAAACATTGGTGATAGGAAGCAGGGGGATGGATCTTTTGCAAATGGGAAGGGGACTAGGAGATGGGGGAGGGGATGAAGAAGGAATTCAGATGTGCTATGTACGTGTGCCAAGTATACACATTGAGTGTAATTATGCATCACAAGTCTGTGCTCCCAAAAAAGAAAGATGGAAGGAAGGGAGCGAGGGAGGAAGGAAACGGGACCACCAAAGGAAGCCCAGTGAGTAGTAAGACGCAGGAGAGAAAGAAAGGTGGAAGGGAAAAGCTTAGTCCATTTGCTGTTGCTATAATAAAATGCCAGAGACGAGGTAATTTATAGAAAGAGAGGTTCGTTTCAGTTCATGATTAAGGAGGCTGGGAGGCCTAAGAGCCTGGTGCCAACAAGGGCCTTACACTGCTTCAACTCATGGTAGAAGTAGAAAGGCAGGCAGTGATATGCACTAGCCACAGACACTGGGACTCCTTGCCTTACAACAGCCCACTCTCATGAGAACTCACCCAGTCCTGCAAAACTGAGGACTTACTCACAAGAGAAAGGTGTCAGTACATTCATATGGGCCTGCTTCCTAGACCCAACTGTCTTCCAGCACTGCTGCATAGGCAGTGAAGCCTCAACAGGGCTTTTGGTGGAGATGAACCACATTCAACCCGCAGCATTCCTGGGGACCACTATGAACGTCGCTGGGCGATAGAGCACTGTTAGTCAGCTTTCAGTCACTATCACAGATACCTGAGATCATCAGCTTCTGAAGAGAAAATACTACTTTAGGTTACAGTTTTGCAGTTTTTAGGCCATGACTGGTGATGCCATTACTCTTGGGCCTGGGGTGGCTCCTCCTGGCCAGAGGGAGCAAAGAGAAAGTAGCAGAGTGAAACTGCCCCCCTCATGACCAGGAAGTACAAGAGGAACAGAGGGAGAGGCTGAGATCCCACAGTCTCTTCCCGGGGACCAAAGGATTCCTGCTAGGCCCCAGGCGTTTACAACACCAAGCGGGGGCTGGTCCTTTCATAAATGGCAGGAGCAGAGAGAACTGAGCTTATAAGAAAGCAACCCCCCCACTGGGAGGCACAGTTGGGAGGTGTGGGGTGTTTCTGAGAACGTACTGAAGCAGAACAGAGACACTGAAATGGTGTCCTAGGAGGGGAGGTGAGCACCGTAGCAGACTTGCAGAGCTGCACCTGTGATGGCTCTGCAAGGGCAGGACCTGGGTAAGGTTGGGCATCAGGGGAGTATGGTGCAGTGGGTGCCAGTGTCTCTCACATCAGACAGCAAAAAGGACTGGCGCAGCTGCAGGTCCTTCTAGAGCTGCACCTAGATACTGACTCTTGGAGTGTCCAGAATGCAAAAATGTCATAAAGTTCTTTACTTTGTGGGGAGTATCACATGGGTTCAGTATTTTTTTCTGAATCCACTATTTGCTGTCCATTAAATGAATAAATTATAAACTTGAGAAAAAGTAATAATTTCTGCTTTAGTACAATGAAAGTTTTAAATGCCTTTGGGAAGATCTTTTGCAAGGAAGAAGGGGACCTAGAGATGGCGGGAGGGGGAGGACAGGAAAGGAGAAAGGAAAGTAGAAAGAATGGAGCTGTGTGGTGCACGTGGACAGCTCCCCGCGAGGAATGGAATCACCGTGTACTCCAAACACGGACTAATAAAAGAGCTGCTTTATTCTGAAATAATGTTATACAACCGATGCTTCTACTGAATTCTGTCCTTAGATTATGATCTGAGGATGGTATTGAAAATATTTTCGCTCATGTTCCAAGAAGGACAAAGCAAGCAAGGGTACAGAGTCCACTTTCAGGTTGTTCTACATATTAAAGAGTATTTCCATCCCATGCTTTTTCTGTTCAGAAGCATAGTGTGTTAGTTTCCTAGGGCTGTCATAACAAATCAGCCTAAAATCTCATGGGGTAAGGCAATAGAAATATGCTTTATCACAGCTCTGGAGACCAGAAGTCTAAAATGAAGACATGAGCAGAACACATCTCTGAAGGCCCCGGGAAAGGTCCATCGTGGGCTTTGTCACTTTCCATGGTTCTAACCCCTGTATGCGGCCTTGGTGCCTGTATATCTTAGCTTCTCAAATCTCCATCTCTTTTCTCATAAGTACACAAGTCCTCAGATTCAGGGCCCGTTACATCCAGAATGATAGTATCTTGAAATCAGTATTACATTTGCAAGGACACTATTTTCATGTGAGGACATATTCACAGGTACTGGGGATCAGCACTTAGGTGTGCAGTTTTGGGGGGGATTAGCCACCCAGTACACATCATTTTAAAATTTGAGATGTGACTTACTTGTTTCAAATCATTGCCTCATTGTTTTGTGCTCTGCAAAGGCCGCATCATTACAAATAATTACATAAATAAAGTTGTTTTGAGTTTTAAAGAAATAACTAAAATCCTGCTTTAATTGTATTTTCTATGTCGCATGCCAAAAAGGATGACATAGGGATTAAAATGAGGTATTCAGCGATCTACAAATTGTATGTTTCTTGTGCTGACATTAAATTGTCTGGAAAACACAATCAGTAAAATGTCTGTTGAAGAGATAAGTTTGGCTCGATGCATTCCCCCGTGGATTGGCACAAAGAAGACTCTCAATTAATTTGAAACCATTTCATTCTTTATTTTTACCTATTTCAGAGTGTCATTTCCCTTGGGGACAGAGCCACAGAAGAATATGAGATAGCGGGGAAGCAGTTCAGGTTTAGCATGTATGGTGTGAGGGAGGGAATGGTGCTTACTATGTATCCACTTAAGTAGCAGTGCTTCTGCACTGGGATCTGCTCAGAGTCAGGGCAGCTGAGTGAGGTGGCTTGCAGTTCCTTGTGTCTCTGTGTCTCACTCTCCCCATCTGGAAAGTGGGGGGAATCCTAACATCTGCCTTATCATGCAGTGAGGATTAATTATGCTCAGCACTTGGAAAGGCCTGTGGAGGATACTGTCCCTGTCCTCATCTCGGCCAGTATGTGTGGTGGGAATTTAAGAGCCAGTCCTTTCTGATGCCTTACCAACCTTCATTCATAACTCATCAAGTTGCTGAAATAGCCTAGCAGGACCAAGTACCAGACAAGCCCTATAGTTATCATTTTCTTCTCAACAAAAAAGTATTGTGATGTTCATTGACTAATGACAGAGAAATAGTTGATGCTTCTTCAGAACTTTTTTAGAGAGCTACTGTTCTGATCTGCCTCATTGTTTGCCCTTACAGAACCGACTCTTTGTTTTATTATTAAATCTTTACTCAGATAAAAACCGTAGGTTTTCATTAGAGGCTTAAAAGCAAAACTGAGCTATAGCGTTTTATACAAAGGGATGATAATCATTCATTATTAGAGTTAATTCTGTGGGCTTATAATCCATCTCCAGCAATCATATTTAATTGAATTTGTATAACAAGGCTATATTCAATGAAACTAAAATAAATCTTGTCCCAGAGAAATTTTTAATGTGTTTTGCTTTTTTGGTCTTATTTTTTTTTTAACATCAACTGCCATTTTCTAGAAATGTTTTATTTTGGTTTTTGTTTCATTTTATAATTACTCTCAAAGTATAGTTTAATGTAGTATTGAATGTGAGTTTTTCTTGCCTCAGGCTTGCCTAATATTTTTACTGATGCAAGTTACTTACTACACTGTATATTCATGTGAAATGGAGATTTAATATGATGGTAGTTTCATATGAAAAAGTTATTAGTTTTTGCTAAGACAGACATACAGTCAACAAAAATTTAATAAGAACCCAAAGCATTCATACAACTCTCTATGCATACCTAAACCCAAAGGCCTCAGGAAACAAGACTTTAACATATGTCGTGAAAATTAGAATTTTTGTAAAGTTGCAAAATATTGCTTATAGGATAAGCAGAACTGTCAGTGATTGTCCTAATAAGATGTACCTTGTCTCAGCCCCCAGTTAGTTTGAGATCGAGTGATGAATACTTGATGTGGCTTGATGTTTAAGCTTTGCACTTAACCGTGTTCTAAAGAGAAGTATTTATGACAGCAGGCGAGGAAGAAGGAACAAAACAGGAGCCATCAGGTAAAGCATGGTAAAAATTAAAAGCAGAAAGCGTAAATACTCCCTAGGAATCCTATGTATTCATTCAAATTCTAAGTTTGTGGTGCTAAATTTTAAAATCTTAATAGCCAAAAGAGCACAACATCATTTTAGGGAAAATTGCTGTGTATCAGATGAGAGAAAAACTTTTTTTCCGGCAGAAAATTTACACAGAGGAAGCTAAACCATGCTGCATCATGTTAACATCAAAACAAATTAGAATTTCTTAAATGTAATAAACATGAGGCTACTCTGTAAGTACCATGTCCTTGGGCCCATAAATGCCAGTTATTCGAGATGCAGTAGCTGTTGCCTAGAAGACAGGAGCTCCTCGTTTTACCCCATGTTCACCAAGTATAAAGTCTCTCCCTGCAGAGGTGTGAACCATCCCCTAATTTACAGAGAATTAGGTGAAAGACAAATCTATTGGAGGAAAAGCCCAAGTTTCCTTTGGCTTATGGCTCTTCATAAAGCAATGCAAACTTTTTTTTCCACAAAGATGCCTGCATTCACTTGCTAAAAATGAGATTCCTCTTCAGAGGAAGGGTTTTCCCTGGGGCTGATGACGGTCTCATACCTGGCACATAGGGGAAGGCGGGCTCCTGTTCTTAGCCAGTTGCACACCTGCTGTAAGCACCTGGACGCCAGAGTGTGGTGCAGGTTGAAGCCAGCTCAGTCTTCTGAGTTGACAGTAGTACAGGAGAACAGTTTTATATAGCAAATATTCCAGGCCTTGTGAACCGAAAGAAAACATTTAAAATATGTAGAGCCAGCTACAGTGGTGCCAGCCTGTAAGCCCAGCTACTTGGGAGCCTGAGGCAGGAGCACTGGGGGTTTGAGGCCAGCTGTACATACTCGTATAACAGGCAAGTGATTTTCACAAAACTGTTATTGATGAGGTTAAAAATGCAAAGTCAATAGCAATGATGATTTGTAATACAGGTATACCAATAAGAATGGGATTATTTTAGGGAGATAACATTTTGCTTACTAGACTTCAGAGCTAGTGTCTCTTATCAAATCAATTGTTAATATTTATCTGGAAAAGCCAGTTTTACTTCTTAGGCGGTCCACAAACAGTAGGTGGCCCGGATTTGGCCCTAGGGCTAAGCTACCCTTAAAGACATGGATAATTTTAGGTACTCATGATCATAATTCTAGTTTTTTTTTTTCTGAACTGTGAAAATAGATACTTAGTCCTTACCTATTTTAGTAAGATAGCTGTTTGAGTCTGAATGAGCTGCATAAAAGTTGATGATGTTTTCATGAGACAGTTGATTTGCCTTTCAAGAGCCCTTGATGTGATAGGACTACTTCGATTTTGTTTTCCAACTGGAGACCACCATGACTGAGTAGCTGTCAGTTTAAAGTGTTTTTACAAGTACTTAAAATATTAGACAGAGTAGAAAAGATTATAATATCCACTTTAAGAAAAATTTGGTGTGTTCCGATGTTTGGAAATATGTTGGACTTGCATACGTGGCAAATGTGAATCTGAAATATATTTTCTTTATGAATTTTGAGACAAAATACATGCAAAGCCTTGATGTGGAGGTATTTGTCTTCCCAAAAATAATACATTCAATCAGTACCTCCTAGATTTGACAAAGGAACAATACTATCAAATTTCCCCAGCTATTTAATGATAGCCAATTACATCATATTGTGAGTATAAAATAATTTGAGTAGGTATGCAATAATAATTCCAAACAGATGACAAGTACTCAGATGAAGAAATAGAATTTGGGGAGGAAAAAAATCTCACATTGCTATATTTGTTTTCTGAATTAATCTATAGAATTTAGTACAAAAATGAACCTATTTTTCAAGAATTGGTGTTTTAAGAATTATGACTATTAGAAATGAAAATTAGCCAGGCGTGGTGGCACATGCCTGTAATCCCGGCACTCGGGAGGCTGAGGCAGGAGGATCGTTATGAGTATGAGACCAGCCTGGGCTACAAAGTGAGCTCAAGGCCAGCCTGAATTGCATAGCGAGACCCTGTCTCAAAAAGACCAAAAAAAAGAAAATTAAATTTTAAAAGAAATATTTCATAATATTTTATAAATATTCCATTAAATATTTGTATAATTTAGTTTGCCTCGTGAAGATAGTTTAAGAATTGTAGCTTAGGACATTCACTTTGTATTCTACTCAGTAAAATTTGGTGTCTCTTTATGTTAAATGGGCTGGTGCCTGTCATCTCTCTCTCTCTCTCTCTCTTTTACTTTCTCTGCCTCTATCCCTGTCTCTGTCTCTTTGTCTGAACCTGATCCATCTAGTAATTAAGCCCAAACTTATAAATTATATGAAGTACTCAAAGGGCTAGCACAATTCTTTGCAATGTATCTTCTAAGCCCAGCATCCTGTCTTCATCTAAACATAAAATATGTCACGATGTCAGTGAGGACCATCCTGAGAACGGATATTAGTGTGCAGGTGTGCACAGGCAGTATCACCCGTATCGCTGTCCTCTCATCATGTTCACATATCTTTGAAAATATGCTGTATGTTTGGGGGAAGGGAGGGGGAAATGCTCAGTAAATCAAGAAATTAGCATTTAAACCATCAAAGAAAGCTTTTTTCCTTAGTCTAACTTTAGCCTTTAAAACTAATTATTTCTCAAATTGTCAGTTACTATTTTATAGGCAGTGCTTTATATGTGATATAAGCATATATGATTATGTAGCTCTCAAATATGGATAGATACAAATCTACACATATTTCTGTGTATGTACAGTCAGTATTTTCAAGCTTCTGATTGCTATCCACTAGTGGGTAGTAAAATGTTTTTATTAGTCATGAATAGTGGTTTACAAAATAGTTTCATAGAATAGAACTGACCAGAACCTATCAAAATGTGGCTATTGCAGTGAGAATAATTTGTGTTCCACTCAATTTTACATGCCCATAGGTATGTGATTGGCTGTATGTGAACCAGGTTGAAGTGTAAATATTTCATATTGTGGCTAAATATTTTAAAATTTTGAAAAATAGTGCTAAGGTCATAGTGACAGCAATGACTAATGTGTTCTTTTTATTCTCCTAGATATTTTTTATTTTATTATTAGGTGCTAATGCATGATAATTAGCATGCTACTTCATACAATTAAATTTCAATAACTATTTTTGTGTGTGGTTCCTCATAACATTCACACAAACTATTATTTGGTTAGCTTTTTCTGTCTGCTGGCTACTAGAGGCTTGTTATCTGCTCTTTTAAGCTTTCTTGCAATAGTAGGGCTAAGGATTGGGTTGCAATAATCCAATAATGCCAAACAAAAGAAGCATTAGGAGACGGAGCCCCGAAGTGTAACGTTGAACACTGATTTAGGGAGGAAGGAGCTTGATCCTTTTTAATACTTCTTCTGACGGTAGCCTGTGCTAAAGCAGGGATCCTGTATTTTTATGAGCATTACATTATCTGTTGTCTCCCTGTTAAGTAAAAAATCAATTCAGTCAGAAATCTGACACTAGAGAAGCATGAGAATTCTCACAGACTGACTATTACAGTGGCTGGATTTCTTTTTCCAACGTTGTTCTCCTTTGAATGTATGCTAATAGGCTTATAGAAATACAATCACGTGCCTGCCTAGTTGCATAATTGTTATATAGAGTGCTTCACCAATAATTATTAGTATTGTACATTAGTTATATAACATGCTAATTGATGCATGACTTCCTGGGTACACAAGCTAAGAGTTGACTGTTAGTACTCCAGAAATAATGTAAAGGAGAATCATGCTCATATTTTTATTTGCGAGGAAATAAAGAACTCCATTTTGGGGAAGTTCTGCAAGAAACTAATTCCAGGAAATTGAAGTATTCATGGAAAAGTGACTCAAAATTGAGGGTTTAGATACAAATTTAATTTTTCATCATGAAGAAACTTTATGACTTGGAACTCTGAACAGATGAAAGATTTTAAAAACTATATGTCATTTGATTAATATTTCCAAGGTTAACATGATCATGTACTTCAAGGTTCTTTGTGCTATAATTTTCAACCTCTAGAATGTTTTTTGTAAGGTATAGTTTATGGAAAAATGTCTATCTCTCTGAGTATGTCTGCCATCTTGCTTACACTGTGTTAATATAAATATTGCTCTTGTCTTGCATATTCCAGGGGGGGGGGCTTACTCCTGTAAAAATCATTCTGCAGGGGTCCCAAGTGCAAGTCTAGAGAGGAACACTGGCAGCAATTTCAAAAAGAGACACCTTTTTTGTAAGTATTGACATTTATGCCAACCATATATTCCCAACTTTACCTACCTGTGACCTTTGTGACACCAGAAGCTCTGATTTCTTTCTATTAAATGTATAAATCCATGTCAGCTCATGAAACACTACTACAGCAACTTTGGTTACGTACGTGAAGTGGTCCCGTTGAATATGAGGTCTGGACACACTGTAAACTTAGGCTGCAATTTGGGTTCTTCTAAAGTGGAGTGATTATGTGCACCTTTAAAGTTGGAGGTTGATCAAGGTCAAGAAGCAGAGAAAACTAAATTCTAGTATTTCCATTATAATAGACCAAAGTATATTGTGAATGAGAAGTTTTTCAGATGTAAGGATCCCAGGGTGTTTTAAAAGCATTCTCGAATATTTTTAAAGGCCTCCAGCCAGCTGAAGATAAGGCACAGTTCAGCCTCAGTAATCCTATCTCAGGGTGGGCATTGCTGTGAGCACACTGAGCACCTTGCCTCATTTGCTCCGGTGCCACGACAGACCAAATGGGTTCCATAGCTGAGCAAACTACGTCCCAGGATGCAGACAGATTTGGTCCTTACCTCACTGGGAGCCGGGGAGGAGCTAGGATGTGCCATGGGGTGCCAGTGTTATACTTTTTAATGAAAATTTTTCTGAAATACCGAAAAGGAGCAGAGGTAACCTTAAATTCATCAATCGGAAAAGTTCAGCTTAGTTAATTAACTTTCCCCCATCTCTTCAGTTATTCATGAGAATACTGTTGGAAGACTTGCAAGAGCGTAAGATTTAAGAGGGTCAGTACATGCTGCTCACTGAGATGGAAATTTTATTTGAAAAGGAAAAAAAAAATCCTTAGCCATCATTTTGAGGACACAAGCACAAATATAAGTGGTCATGGGCACATGAATGCTAAATGACTAAAAAGAGTTACTGGGAAAAAATAGAGCTTGTGATGACATAAATGAGCTTCTGCAGTGTATCATTTTGATTCTGTTTAGTGTACATAGTGTGTTAATGGTTCTGTGCATTTATATTATTTTTGAGCTGTACTTTGGCTGAGAAAATAAATTAGATACCTGCCTGAAATTTTTCTTTCAGTCTACTCAGCATGATTCTTTTAATACTTCAATATTTTACGTAGACATCTGGGAAGAGCATTGCTTGGCACAGAGGGTACACAGGCCCTGTGTCTCATGGCATCTACTGGGTTTCCCTGTGATGTTGCCAAGGGCTGGCTTCTCTAAATACCCCTGCTTCATTCAAGTCCCCGGTCACTGCCACTGCCACTTTCGAAGCCACCTGTTCTGGGGCTTCATAGTCGTTTAGCTGGTCTGGCTCATCTCTCTCTAGGTCTCCTATGGAAGTTCTTCTGCATGACTGCTATAATCTCTCATTCTTTCCATTCATCCTCATGTTCACAATACTGCTGATGTCCCTTTCATCGCTGCCAACACAAAGGAGAAGAAATCAATAAAAAAAAAAAAGAGAGATCTAGTTAAAATGTTAGCTCCCTCAACATTGGTAAAAACCCTTTATTTTGTAAATTAATTTTAATAGGTGATGGTGTAAAATATAATGAGCAGCTAGAAGTAAAGACTTTCCTGTATGTCAGAAAATTTGGATAATTATCCAAACGAAATTATTAGGACTCCAAAATATGTGCTCTTATTAAATCACACAATATGTATTTGCCATGTCAGGACTGGACAAGTAGATTGATTTCCTCTTGTCTTAGTCTGTCGTCCCATAGCAGGTGTAGAAAAGAGACCCAGGAGCTCAGGGTCTCTGAAGTTAAAAATTTCTTAAAGGGCTCATTTATCTGTCTCAGTTAATGCCTGGTGACATCTAGTGGTGGCTGGATTGCAGGCATTCAAATGGCTCTCCACTGGAGAGCTAAATCCAAAATAAACTGTACTAGAGACACTTGGACATCTCAGACATTTGCAGATGGATGGGGTCAGATCCTAGCACCGCATGGCACCATTGCCAAGTCTCCCGGGCCTCAGTGCCTGGTGAGGGGAGCCCAGGGCTGCCATGTCCTTGGATGGGAGAGCCCATCTGCTCCCCTCCTTGGGAAGCTCCCTTCCTAACATTCCGGTCCACTGCAAGCCCGCTTCTCATTGTCCCTCTGCGTTGGTGGCGGTTCCCAAGTAGGAGGAGTTTGTCTCTCCTCGTGATGTTCCTGGGAGAGATTCCACATGGGAACCCAGCCCATAATGGCAGCTTCTTTATTAAATATGTGCAGTGGAAATTATGCTAATTAAGCTGGAGTGTAATTATAGACTAGAAAGATTCTCTCACAGTCTGACTCGAATTGTTGTAGATAAATGTGCATTAACTTAATAGTGCGCAGCTAATTATGAAAGGTAAAGGGGAGGAAGAGATGTAATCAGTTACGCGATGTTTTAGAGATGCCGCTATCCTCGGCATACCCTGCGTGAAGGTCCAGGTAACCCCGTAATGAGACCGCTTCTACTATCAGCGTCCGATTTCCAATGCTGCAATGAAAATAGCCACTGCTGACTAATTAACCCATTTAACTCTGTTTGTCTGTGGCATTTATTATAGCGGAGAGTTAAATGCTGTGGCGATCTGCAGCTTTCTGTCCTATTCCGTTTGTGGAGGTAATTCTATAACTTCGTTTATGCTTTTATGTGTATTGATGATAATTATGGAGATGAGGCAAAGACCCATGAGCGCAAGGTGATTTCAGCATAGTCCACCAAAGGTGTATTCTGCCAAATAAATTCTGTCTACTTAGAATTAAAACAAGCCCAAGCGTTAGTCAGGTGGGCCTTTTGTACCAAAGTTATCAGTTCAAAGGATCTGACAGGCACCTTCTTCCCGCTGTGGTGAAGGCAAAGTTCTTCACTCAGTGCTCTTAAATCAGTTTAAAAATTCTAAAAGTCTGTCGGTAAAATAAGTTTCCTATATTCTCAGCCAGAGACACTTGAACCAGCTGAATAAGAAGAGAGAGAGAGAGAGGGAGAGACAGAGAGAGACAGACAGAGACACAGAGAGAGAAAGCGAGGAGAGGGAGGGAAGGAGGGAGAGAGAGAGCAAGAGAGAGAGAAAGAGAGAGAGAGAGGAAGAGGGGGGAGCATAAAGTGATGCTGAGGGATTTTCCCCTAATTTCGGAAAATGTAATGTTCATATGCCTCCTCTGAATGGTTTGGCACCTAGTCAAACACTAATAGAGAGTTAGGAGAACCCTTGGTTAAGGAATAAAAAGCTTCAGGAACCCACTGATCGGTGTCGAAAGGGTATGAGGTGGCAAGGAGCGAACCCAACAACCAGAGGTGGGGGTTGTCCCTTGAAAATAGAGCTGACGTCACAGGACATCACCCCTCACCGCTTCGCCTGTCATTTCAGGGAAATTAAAGAAACATTTCCACTGCTGTTCCAGCTAGAAAGCCAGTGGGAACACTGAGACGCACACTGAGCTCACACAGAACTTTAAGTTGCGGTTCCCTCTTTCCTCGTGTACGTCGCTTCTCTAGTCTCACACACAGCGTGCCTGAAGCACGTACAGTCAGTAACTCTGAATGCTAACTTGAGTTTCCTAAATCTTTTCTGACAGGTATGTAAGTTCTTTAGAACACTTACAACGGTTTCTCTTTTGACTTCCTACAATTTAGCCTGTCTTTGTTTTGCTTCCAACATGTCATTACATTTTCTTTTTACCAAGACAAATAAGTTTCTGAAGAGTTTTTAAAGCTCATTATTTAATCAATACACTTTTGATGAAAGTGTGAAATTGTTCTTTCCACAAAATAGTGTAGCTGAATGATTACCTCAGTGGATTCTGGAGATTCGTAGTAGGTTGGAATTCCAGCGCTACCTACCTGTGTTAACTATGTGACTTTGTCTCATGTTCCCCTTTTTTTTCTTTTGTTTTGTTTTGTTTTGTCCTGTTGTTCTTCTGAGACAGTCTGACTGTGTAGTTCAGGCTGGCCTTGAACTCACAGCAATCCTCCTGCCTCTGCCTCCTGAGTGCTGGGATTATAGGCATGCGCCAGCACACACAGCAGGTCTCTCTCCTTGAAGTTTTTTTCTCAAATGGTTTCAGCTAAACTCAACGACTATAGCCCAGGAGCCAGTTTGAGCCCTTGTTTGTTTCTGTAAATGAAAGTTTTACTGAAACACGGCCATGATCCTCTGCTTACAGATTGCCTGTGGCCACTTTGCTGGGACAAGATCAGAGTTGAGAAACTGCAACGAAAAGCGTATAGTTGGCAAAACCTAGACTATGTATCATCTGGCCCAAAGGGGAAAACACACTGAATCCTGGATCAGAATGTTTACATGGGTACATAACCACATGTAGACACTTATTTGTACATAGAAGCCCCATATATGTACATGTGCATATTCATAAGCCTTGACACATTCCAAACACTCAATATATTTTAGCTATTACTAATGTTTATTTCATATTTACAATTAATATTAAAATTTACTATTATTTCATTAACTCTGTCTTTACTGAATTGCTTGAAAATCAATAGTGAAGAGGACATGGGATGAGATGGTATTGAGTATTCAAAGTAGTAATGATTGAAATACTTTGAAAGTGTATTCTGAACTAAAGGCTTTGTCACTTAAACCGACGTTAACCATAAAAAATGTATCATGGCACTTTTCCTAGTATATCAGTGTTTTAGGGCTGCCTGTGATTGGGAAAACATCAAGCAGGCTATCCAGTGGGCCACACTCCCTCCAAAGGTTCTAGGAAAAGGATCGTCCATCTCCTCCAGCCTCTGGGGCTTGCAGTCCTTAGCAGTGCTTGGCTTATTGCTCCACTGCTTCTGTAGTCCCAGCGCATCCTCCCTGGGTCTTTCTATTTGTTGTCTTCCCTGTCTTCCCTCCGTACCTGGGCCCCTGTTGGTATGCAGGTATCAGTCATGGCCTAGAGGCCTCCCTAAACCTAGTATGATTTATAACCTGGTTACATCTGCAAAGACCCTGTCTCCCAAAAAGCTCACCTTCACGAATGCCAGGGCTTCAGATTTCAAGCATGGCTTGTTGGGAGACACCATTCAACTCATAATCCCAAGTAACTGTTTTTTGGAAAACTCATGAGTCTCTGTATATTTTCAACTATATATTAGATGAAAGCCAGTGACTAAAATAAGTATGTCAATCATGAATTCTCCTATGAACACCGAATTTAGCTCATTCTAAGGTAATCATGAGGCTACAGATGATGAACCACCACAGGAAACATGATTTCAGACACATGGGTAGAAAGGCCCTGTTTCAGGAAAGAGAGACCTAAGCTACCACCTCAGAGGATGGGGCACACTGCTGCCACCATTGCTGGGACACTGTGCCCCGTGGTTGGCCGCTGCTGACAGAGGTACATGCGTAACTGCAGTGTGTTCGGAGGAGAGGACACAACCTCACAATCACACCAGCAGAAGAATCCCTGGTATTTGAAGAAGAGAGGTATTAAAGTGTAGAGTTGGTACGGACTTAGACTGGAGTCTGTAGCACACAGCGACTATGAAGCCGTGGGTTCAAGGCCCACACTGGAAGACAGAGGATATATTGTAAATGTTACTGGGTGCCTCCATCAGTAACAGAACTCTGCTCATGTTTTCATTTCTTCTTCAGTCTTTACATTCTCTCTCTTTGTATTCTTAGTCCATTTTTGCTTTCTTCTTGCTCTCTCCTACTACACATTTTTGATCATGTTCCCAATGTGGACTTTATCTTGGTTTTCTTCATTGACTATCATTCCTTGAACATTTTCCATGCTATTAAATACACTTTTTTTTTTTTTTTGGTTTTCTCCGGTACGGGGAACCGAACTCACGACCTTGCGCATGCCAGGCAGGCGCTTTTGCCGCTGAGCTAAATCCCCAGCCCCTAAATACACTTTTTAAACATCATATTTATCGGCCTTCATCATTCTCCCCTATGGACATGGCCTTCTTTGATCATTCACTGTAATGGCTGTAGTTAAAATACATCTAAGTTACATGCTAAAATTTATCATAGGAAAGACATAGTAGAGATCTCAACAGGTTTCTGAAGCCAGGGATAAACCCAAATAGATTGATGCATTGAAAGTCACTTAAATTTTGAATGAAGTCATCCTGCAAGATGGAGCTACCTAGTTGGAAGAGATTTTGTTTACGCTATACCCACATACTTATGATGATTCTACAACCTGCGTTCTCATTTCTGGTAGAAATTACTCACATAGGCACCAATATTTCTTTCACCTCTGAAATGTTATGGTTTTGTCAGAGCCATTGGAAATTCCTTCTGGCTCATGGCAGACCATATGTAAATCAATTCATTGATTCTCTAACGGGATTTTTTTTTTTTTGTCAAGGAACGGTTTTTAGAAGCCCTTGTTGTTGAAGAGTTGGGGGATCAAAGAAATCAGGACTCCAGCTTGCAAATGGAAAATGTGTGCCAACAAAAACTTTCAACAAATTTAGTTTGAAAGATCTAATTGGCTTTTAGTGTGGACTCATGAACCGGGCAACAACCAGCTGACAAGATGGAAAGGAGTTCCATTTTGTTTTGTTTTATTCTGTTTTGTTTTGTTTTAAGGAAGCTTTGACAGGAACAAGGAAACAGTGCAGCACAAAAAGTAGGTTAGTTATCATCAGGCTACCTTCCACATACGGCTTTAAAGCTGGTGGTCCTTTCCTATTATGCCAGCTCAATTTCCTGAGCCCCTTTTGATGGGTTACTGTGACTCTTGGTGGTGGTGGTGGTGGTGATGCTGCTGCTGCTTCTGGTTGCCTTTGGGGCTCTGTGGGTTTTTGTTCGTGTGTTTAAATTGGTCTATTTAGAAGCTTGAGGGTATGTTCACTCCTTCTTTCTCAGTTCAGCTTTACAAGGAAACAACTTTGGCTTCAGTTTGGTGATGTGGCTCTTTAGCATGACTGACTCTATTTGAGGCCAGCTCTGATTTCTTTAATATACACCTAAGAGACTCTTGATATCTTTCACTGTGAACTATGGATGAAGAGATGCGTGGACATGTTTTAACAACCTTGATTTCTTGATTGATTTATGCCTGTAACATGAGATTTTAAACTTTAAGTAATTACCTACCACTGTTGGTCTAGATAATCATCAAGTTGTTTTATGGCATCGTATCCCATTACTTCAATTCCACGTTGACTTCCATGGTGGGAAAATTGAGAGTCCGTTCAGTCACACACAGAGCTCTGAAGTCCATTAGATCGCTCACTTTCCCTTTCTTCCCACTCACTGACGCTAGCTGTGGGTTGGAAGGAGTGAGGCCCGCAGTGGCAGGAGCAGCCTAAGTCAGCCTCAGGGCGGACAGTGTGGATGAGAACCCTGGACTCTTTGCTGTAGGGGTGTTCCAGTGCCAAGAGCTGGAGAAACAAACGGCCCTTGGTTTGTTCAGCTGGATACTGAGAGGCTGCTTTCGCGTCTGAGACAGAGGCCGTGTGAAAATGCTAAGTGAGTCTGTACACTGAGAGTCAACTGCCTTCTCAGCTGCTGGATGTTATAACTGGGGTTTTTGTCAGTCTCGACTGCATACCGCCAGGAGGATGCTGGGTAGCTTGCCAGCTCCTAAGCACAGTGTCAGCAGGCAACAAATAACAAATGAAGCATTCTGTCGGCAGGTTCTGGACGGAGGAACTCTGGGAATATAAAGAAGCTCAAGCTCGTCCCCTTGTGTAACTTGGGGGTGATAAAGAGAGGCACAACCTAGATCTCTAAAAAGCAGGCAGGGGCAGGAGCCGTGTGTCACAGCCTCTGACACCGAACTGTGTCATTTTGCCTACATATTAAAAACCATACTTTTAAGAATTATTTTTTTATTGAAAAAGAAGCCAATTTAAAGTCCTTTCTGGGACAACCTGATGTATTGAGTACAGACCAGTGACCATGGCTTTGGGCCATATGGAAATGTCGTCCTCTTGTCTGGCATCTAGCTGCATACAAGGACCTAGACATATCCCTCAATGTGTGACAGTTAAAGTCCTCAAAGTCCTGCTCTGGGCCATTGTAATTAGGACCCATAAGAATCAACTTCGTAAGCTTTCTGGGGATTCTTTAACCACTAACTTGTCTACTTCCCAGTAATATTAAACTCTGTTACTTTCATACTGATTGCCAATATAATGACCATCTTTGCTGTCTTGGTTCCTCCAGATTATTTATTGTCCTCTTTTTACACATTAAGTTACATATGACATGAATTTCTTAAATATTTCATATTGTAAAAATAATTATTTTTTCATTGAGCTTTTGCATGCTGCCTGTGGCCTTGTCTTGGGGCATATGTTAAACCCGTGAGAAGTCACAAATTCAAATTGTGTCATTATTTTTTACATTACAGTAATAATTTGTTATTAATAGCCTCTTGCAGGCCATGGTTTCCAAAGAACCGAACCACAAGAAGATATCATTGTATAGTCCGAACCTCCCTTCATGGGTCTCAGTGTAAATACACTTGCCAGCCTCCTCTGTTTTCTTCTCTTGTCCACCGACTTCTACCTTCCTTATTCCCAAGCAGTCGTGTGAAGCATGAACACGTCCTTCAGGAAGGGCCATCACAGGGTAATGAACCAGGCCGACGTGTTAAGGTCCTCACCACCTGCCATATTGCATGTGGAAAGTCAAAGAAGAGTCTGCAACATTAGGCAATAGTATTTTATATATCTCCATTGTAGGACAAATCCAATTGGCTAACGGTGTATCTACCCACTTTAAAATATTAACGAATAAGTGTAGAGGAGGAGCCTCTCTCTTGGCCTACAGTCTCAATACAGATGAGCTAGATCCATTCCATGGTGCCTTTGGGAGTCTTTAACAATAAGCTGACAGTCTCAGATTGACTGTTTTCAGACCTTTTATGCCTGTCTGATGGGGAAAAGTTTAGCAAAGTGAAGGTGTGCTTTAGACACTTGAATCCTCTTCAACAGTTTCAGAAAGAAATTATTTTTCATTACCTACATGAATGGCATCCTTAGTTGCAAAAATGTAAACATGACTTAAGCAAAGTAAAGCAAAAGCTAACCCTGCCTGTCTTGGTTACATATTACTATGTGACAAACCACCTCCACAGTTAATGGCTGGGAAGAGGGACGGGTCAGTACCTCTCGTGGTTCTCTGTGCAGACTGAACTTAGCTGGAGAGCTTTCCCGTGGGTAGTCTCATGTGGTCCCCAAAGGGCTGGAGGTCCAATATGGTGCACTCTTGTGCAGGTAGCTGAGGTCTGCAGTTAACTAGGACCTCAGTTTGAACAGCTGACCAGACATCTACTCTGTATGACTTGGTCTCCTCACAGGACATCAGCTGAAATCTAAGAGGGAGAATCCCAGAGACCCAGGTAGAGGCTGCATGACTTCTTAGGACCTGAGTGCTGAGCCATATTCTGTTAGTGCAAGCAGATCTCTCAAATCAGCCCAACTTCATAGAGAAAGAATATAAGCTTCACTTCAGAAATGTGAAGAGCAGTTGTGAGCCCAGGGCAGGGGCCTCGCTGGCAGATTCTTTGGTTTCACTGCCCAGGAGGCAGGCAACAGGAGAGATCATTTGTTTGAGATCTGAGATAAATGATTCCTCTTTTCTCTCAATATTTCCTTTTAATAGTCACAAAAAAAGAATTAAAAGAAAGGTACCTGCTTCTGTCAAGGTTTTCCAGAGAAACAGAAGCAATAAGAGATAGACTGTGTGTATGCGTCATATACGTTATATAGGGTATATTATATATCTGTGCATATATACACGTTATGTTTATGTGTGTGTGTGTGTGTGTACGTATGCACTGAGAGAGAGATGGATTGACTTTAGGGTTCACACATTGTGGGAATTAGCAAGTCTCAAAACTGGAAGAGAGGCTGTTAAGCTGGAAACTGAAGCAGAAGTTGTTTCTACAGTCTTGAGGCAGAGTTACTTCTTCCACAAATCTCAGCTTTTCTTCATTTGATCACTGGGTGAGACCTACCTACATTACTGAGGGACATCTCCTTGAGTCACTATCAGCTGATTATAGATGGCATCCACTTCAACAAATACATTCAGCGCTACACCTACATGTGGGTCTGATTAAATAACTGTGTACTGTAGCCAGGCTGGTCAAATTGACACACGAAACATAACCTTCTCTTAAAAGAATGTGCTGATTCATACCATAGAGTAGGTGAACAGGAGACAGACCTGAGTTCCCTTAATGAGCTGATCTTTTGGATGGAGAGGAAAATCAGAAGTTACAACGGTAGATAAAAATTATAAAGAATGTCCAGAACTTTTCTGTTTATATATACTTTGGACAAGACTTTTTAAAACTGAAATCTAGGGATGCTGATAAAGATGACCTAAAATTCTGGAGATTTTATTATTATTATTTTTTTAATTCCCCAATGTCAGATATAACCACTTTCTTCCTCTCTAGGAGATTTTTTTTTAAAAATCATACTTCATGCTTTTCATAACTTCATTAACTTATAAAACAAAACAGAACAAAATCCTTTTAGTGCAAAAGCAAAAGGAGAGGCCGAAGTGAAATTGATAAGATTGAGTCGTTTTAGTCTAACGAAGATGAAGTGCTGTGCAGATTCTCTTGCCTGCAGGAGGACTTGGAACATGGAAGTCATTTCCCTTTTCATCATTTGTGAGACTTTTCTGTGTTACCTTGAATAATCCACAGAACAAGCTGCGCACCTGAGCAAATGCTTGTGGGGAGGAATAGCAGTGTGGATGCATGTATATTTTAAAGGATGTTTGGGGTGATCAGATGGAAGCCACTGTACTGGTAGGAACAGGAAAAGAGAGCTTGGTGAGCACTGTTACTCTGCCAGCTCACCACGTGTTTGTAGCCTGCCCAGCCTGCGGACATGGTCACGCTTGCAGCATATGCCAGGTTCCCTAAAGGGAAAGATTTTCGCTACTCTGATGTCTGGGGTTTATTAGAGAAAATCCATTAAGCCTAAGGTACCTCTCTGGCTTCCTGCCGACACAGCGCTCACGGGTGCTGTGCTGAAAGGATCTGACTTTCAGAGAAATCTAAGTTTGATTGAGACACAGAGCAGTTGAAGAGAATTATTCACCCCAGGAATGGAACAATTGAAAACACTACACCAGCTCAATTCCTTGATGGAAGAGGGCCTGACAGGGTAATAAGAGAATGACAACGGTGTTAAAATGCATGAGAAGAGTTATTTAGCACAGGGTCTTTGTGCTACCTTTTCTTGCAAATGTGTGCACATACTGCAGAGCTCCCTAGAAGGAGACTGCATAAAATAGTCATCCATTCACCCTCCTAAGGACATCCACCAAGCACTGAGAAGGGCCCTCCACCACCATGCTGCTGTAGGAATAGCTAATGAACTTCCCATGCACCCCCACTGCACCTGCAGCCCCATAACCTTTGGTTTCCTGTGCCACATGCTGGGCCAGTGGCTAACATTTTCTTAGGTTCCATGAACCACAGATAGCAAGAAGTCATTGGTGTATACCGTCTCCTGCTCTTCCCTTCACACCCATGTTCATGAGCCAATCCCACTGAAACCCACCACGAGAAACCTGCTCTGCCATTTGGCAATATTGTCCACAGGAAGTAGGTTCACAGAGCCTGTGTAATATGACCAGGGTGATCAGTGTGCTGGATCTTACTAATTACCTTACATTAATGGTTCTTAACCAGAGATGATCCACCCTAGCCCAGGGGACATCTAGCAATACCTGCAGACAGAAGTGAAGGAGGTGGATTGAGCCCTAATTGGTAGATGCCCGGGATGTTACTCAACATATTGTAATACAGGACATCATCTTGCCCTGTATCAAGGTTCACTAGCGGAACAGATTTAATATAAGTACATATATGATTATATAAAGGATTTTCTAGGTAGGTTTACACTGGCTGGCTAGGCAGCCAGTGATGAGAGAATGCAAAATGGTCATCTGCATGCCTGCCAGAGGATCCCATTAATCATCAAAGACCTGGAGCTCACTGTAGTTTGGTACAAGTTCCTGTCAGAAAGTCTGAAGGTCTGTGTTGGAAGAGTGAAGAGTCTATGCTAGACACCTGAAAGAACTGGGCACAGATGTCTAAAGGCTGTGGTGAAGACGGGCGCTCCTCCAAAGAAGTAAAAGGGAAGACTTGCTTCCCCCCTTTTTATTCAGTCCAGGCTGCAAGGCTGCTGGTTGGTAACCCTACATCCGGGGTGGGCCTTCCCTCCTCAGTTTCTGACCTACCTGTCACAGCCACACTCAGAGCTTTACTAGTCTGCTGAGCAGTTCTTACTCATCAAGTTGATGGGTCACAACCATCACAAGCAAGATTTATCTCATCCAAAACATCACCAGTGCCAGGTCCGAGAAACCCTGTTACGGACCCTGACATTGCCCTTAAGTCTCTTAAAACTAACTCTTCCTCTTATTCACTGACTCCTGGAGGACCCTGGCTCCTGGGGTACCAGGAACCATATGTGATCCCCTGGGCCTCCTTGGCTCCCTGAAAATGTTTGGTGAATTAATGAATAGGATCAGAGCGGGATGATGAGCAAGTAATCATATTTGGTACAGCATATATACATTCTACTGCGATTTTTTACCTTTGAGATACTTTTTACCCAGGAATAGAGTGATTTGTTCTTTAAGGGCCTACTTTGTGCAAATCCATATGCTAGACAGTGAAGACAGAGATAAGTTAAAAATGACATGCCTCGTGCTCCCTGGAGTTACTGCCTCGCGAAGAATCATCATTAGTTACACAGAAAGTGCAAAGTTCCAGTGAAAAGTACTACAGATGATACTCACTTGCTGCAAGAGAGGCCAGGGAAGCCAAAACCATGGTGCCAAAACCTAGACAATATTTTCTCCAAAGTAGTCTGGCACACACATGATATTTGAAGTCTGTGCTTGTACACTTATGTGGGCTAGACATAGTATCACCTTCTCTGTCAGCAGGAAAGGATGTTTACAGGTGCTGATACTCCTGCAGCATCGCTTTGGCCATGCAGTGGGAGATGCGTCAGGTTAGCAAAGGAGGAAGTGATACGACATAGCTTGGCACACATAGGAAGTTACACCCAGTCGGATCTGGGCACAGGACTTGTGCAGAAGGGTACGCAGAGCAAGCAGTGCCACTGGAGAAGGAGGCAGGGGCCAGAGTGTGAGGTTGTCCTGGAGCCAAGCCCTGTGAATGACAGAGTGTGCGTGGGGGTTGCTGGAAGGCCAGCAGGGTGCTGGAGCTGCCTTTAGAAAGCTTCCCAAGCTAGAGCTGTGAGGATAAAAGGAGAGGGGCACAGCCTGCACTGAGGACCCAATACACTGTCATCGCAGATGTCAAAGCATGAGAAACGAGGCTTTGGCCATGGCAGGGGTGGGAATATGATGGAATGAGAATATACAGCCTTTGCAACTAATTGGACACTAGGGTGAACTTTGAAATCATTCGGTTGTTCCCTGTATTTTTTTCCAGCAGTTAATGAAGGAACAGTCCCTTGTAAATATTTGCATTCTTCCAGAATAACCATGTGCCCTGCTAGACTGGGTAACCTTTATGGTCCTGCCAACTGTATGACTTTTGCATTTCAAAGAAAATTAGACAAGATCGAGTTTATTTTTATGTGTACAATATTCAAATGATTTTAGTTCTAGGAAAACACTTTTCAGAGAAATATTTGAAATTCTTCTAGCTGCTAGCTGCAAAGGAAAAAATGCTAGGATTCCAGTATGCTTCTGTATCACATATTTGCCTGTCCAAAGTTCTGGCTGGTTTCTGTGTAACACCAATATATGTAAAGTCTGGTCTCTGAGAATGATGTTTGTAAATAGATGGGTGTCCAACTGTCACAGAAAGGAGCTGTCAGGATAGAAAAGAGTTGATCCCTTTCCTACCCTACCTAAAAGGTCAGAGATGTTAACAAGAGAAAAGCATATGCATGTATTTTTATCACAGTTTATGCAAGGTAGAAGGATTCAAGGGAAAGACCCAAAGATCCAGGGTGAATTCCCCATTTTTATGCTTAAGTCTGATGAAGCAGGGACAGCCATGTTGAGATGTAATTGACCACAAAGTATATGAACTAATGGCCATAGATGGGGGTGGCGGGGAGGAAGCAAGACCTCCCTGCTCAGATGCTCCTTGACCTCTTCATATCATGTTCTGTCCTCTAGGGAATGAGGCAGGACCCCTTCTAAAATGGGATATTATGACCTACTATCAGATAAAATAAATTAGAGATTTCTTCACAGCCAACTTATATTAACTTTTCCATCACTGGATATAATATCTGATACTCACAATTTAAACAAGAAGAGGGTTCATTTGACTCAGAGTTTTGATGGATTCACTCCATGATCAGCTGGTTCCAAAGCAGAAACATCATGGTGGAGGGGTCTAGTGGGGCAAGATGCTTAGTTCATGGCAGTTGGGAAGCAGAGCAGGGGAACAGTGGGGAAGGGGTGAATACCCAGACATAGAAGCCCAGGCCACATCTTCATGACCCACCAGCCACAGCTAGAGATCTCCTTTACCAGTCCCCCTAGGATGGACCCCAAAACCAGTACAAGTTGACACTCCACCCTGGTCACACAGCTCTTATACAGAAAGGTGAAAGAATATTAGCGTAATATTTTTTAATTTTATGGCTGACCTCAAGGAACAGGAGTTCAGTGTCTTGAAGAAGGGGAACTGTAGTTTCCATGGCTTGCTTTACAGAACAGTGAGTGGCAAGGAGGACAAGAGAAAGTCAGAGAGATACTTTGCTTTCAGGCTTCCTCTAGGGCTTTCATTTTAGAGTCTCTTCTCCCTCTTCTTCCTCCTCTCCCTCTCCTTCTCTTTCCCCTTATCCTTCTCCCACCCCTCCTTCTCCTCCTCTTCTTTTCTTCTTCCTCCTCCTCCCCTCTTCCTTCTCCTCCTTCTCCTCCTCCTTCTTCTTCCTCTCTCTCTCTCCCTCCTCCCTTCCTCCTTCCCTGTTGATGAATGAGATCAGAGAGGAATGATAAAAATGCGAAAGCAGCTGATAAAATTATCACATATAATATACCATCTATCATCATTTTTATCTCTCTGTCTTTTTCTCTATATATAACACTAGGAATTACACCCCAGAGCTATGTACTGAGCTATATCCCAGAACTTTTTTAAATTTTTGTTTTTTTTTTTTTTTTTTTGGTTTTTCTCTGGTACCGGGAACCGAACTCATGACCTTGCGCTTGCCAGGCAGGCGCTTTTGCCGCTGAGCTAAATCCCCAGCCCCTAAATTTTTGTTTTGAGATAGGGTCTTACCAAGTTACTGAGTTGCCCAGGGTGGGCAAGAAACAGCCATCCTCCTGCCTCTGTTTCCTGGAGTTCTGGGATTGCAGACCTGTCTGACCAGTGATCTTATTTTGAGACCTCAGTAAAGCTCAGGTCTGACAAGTCCTTGCTGCAGTTCGGATGCACTGACAACTTCTTATGTAGTGAGATTCAGTTTTGATTCTTCTCTTGTGCTGTTAATACAAACCTCTTTCTTTTCTGTTTCACTACAAAGGAATCCTAGCACATGCAATAGACAGCAAACTTAAAATCTCAAGTATTATAAAGTATTAAAACAAAAATAGGTCAAAGGATACTTAGAAAAAACTCAGAGATGCCACATGCATAATAGTCGTTAAAGGGAAGGTATTTTGAAATGTATCCCTGAACTGTTAGCTCTGGCATTGCTCAAAATGCAAACTTTAAATAGCAACAACAGCCCAAGCCACTTAGTACTCAGAGAAATAGTTGTTGGGTTGAATTCAAATGTATTTGACCTAACACACTGGGAGAGTGCCTCTCCCAGTTTATGTTCTGGGCTATCAGAATGCATAACATTTTAATCAATAATAAGTATTTTCAAATGCAAACAAGAGTAATAATTGCTTCTCCTAACTTAGAGAAGTGTTTTACAGATTTCACACTTCTCCTTGAAGTTAAAAATAAAACTCTAGACTGAGTCTTCTACTTTGTGGTTCTTACATCCACTGGTGTAGAGCAATTCTGAACGTTTTCCGAAGTCCATGAGGTGTGTGCTGTCTGTGACCTGGTGGGTGGAACAAGACCCTTCTTTGAGATCTGTACAGTCTGGACCTCAGGTGCTTACTTGGACACCATCAGAGCACTGCCCAAAGAACAATGCAAAGTGTGGGAGTCCTCAGTTTTTTGTATAACATAGGAATGGTACCTTTTGCTCTACCTGTGAAGTTACTGTCTTGTGCCTGGATGAATTCTGGGGACACAACCAGCTTCCTTTACCATTCCTGAGACCCACAACCAGTGTAGAGTGGGCTCTTCTTCATCTACGGAGTGGAGGGCATGGGTATAGTGAAACCTGAGGTGTTTCTGGGGCTTTGCTTTACCAACTTGGGGCAAGTCATTTAAACTCTCTGAAGCTCCAACTCTTCATCTGTACAGCTGAAATAATCATAGATTGCTGGGTAGGCTGGGTGCACACCTGTAATCCCAGCACTTGAGAGGCTGACACAAGAGGGCTGGAGTTTGTTTGTGGCCAGAACTACATAGTGAGACCTTGTCTCAGAAAACAAAACAAAATGAAAAAAATCATAGAACCAAACTCAGAGTTTTGGTAAGATAAGTAAATTTACTACTAATGTATTGAGTAGTTACCAAGACCACATATATTAAATGATGTTCCTCATATTTCTTAAATTACATGATTCTTGATCTAAAAGGAAAATACAGTTACAGTGGAATGATATGCAATTTATGCATATTTAAAAGGTGCAGTTAAAGATTTAGCTTAGTAGATTTGATGATCAGATAATCATCATTTTCTGAATACCCACTCCATGTAAAGCATCTTTCTGATCATTACAGTTGATTTTAACAGAAAACACTCAGTAGTTTTTGCCAAGGTCATGCATGACACCAAGTAAATGAACAGAAATAAATGAGCGTACTAAGCTTACAGAAAGATAAGAGGTTTTGTATCAGATTATGTTGAAAGAGAGCACAGTGGTTCCTCTGTTCATGAACTTAATTCATTCCACAATGCTGGTTGCAAACGAATTGCAAGCATATGCAGCCCGAATCATGGAAAGACTTAAGTTCATGAACCAAGGTACCATTATATCTGTTTTATATCTAAGTAGCAGATTTTGGTTGCCATAGTCAGTCCCTCTTGGAGGGCTTTAAGCAGGAAAACACTAAGGTTAGTGCAATAATCCAAGTACGGAAACTGTACTTTACCTGGTGGATTCTATTTATTGCATGAACAGGTAGCATAACTCCTTACTGAAGTAGATACTGGACATTCTATTTTATTTGAACATCAGAGTCATTTTTTGGAGTGAATTATGGTTGACTTGCAAGAGCCAAAGAGATACAGAACACAAATTTGGAGGGAATGGGGAGAAACGGGCCTGAGTAAGGCCAAGCACAGTTTAAGCACGGAGTCAAGAAAGCTAGTAAAGGATGTTGTGTAGCACTTGATTGGGAGCTTTGTTATTTCTCCAGCTAGGACTTTCTAGTCTCTGCTCCAGTACCTGACTCTGGACCCTAGAATTCTTAGAGCAAGATTCCTAAAAGTATAAGCAGAGGAAAACACGACGGAGACGTTTTCCACAAAGCAGTGTTATTGTTTTATAAAGTCAGTGGCATGCTGTCATGTGTGAGTTCCTCGTATTCCTTAAATTACATGATTCTTGATCTAAAAGAAAGACGTAGTCACAGGTGAAAGACAGGTCATAGATCTGGTGTTAACCCTAAGTCGGATGAATGTTACTTTTTTCCTAATGAAATATCTGAGGGGTGCACAACCATTCTTGGACCCAACTTGTCATGGCTTATAAGAGCAGTAACTGATTCTAGTACTTATTATGTCATAGTAATATGAGTCATGTAATATGGGTAACAATATTGAGCATCCTGAGTGTGATCGCAGTCTGTGAGAAGCATCCATCTGCATGGTAACTCCGCCTCCACCACCTAATTATCTCTGGCCTTCAGACACACTGGCAAAGAGCCCTATCACAGGGCATCCATACAGCAGGGATAGTAATGAACCATCCCAGGAAGGCATAGGTGCAGTCCCAGCACACAGCAAGCACACGGTCAGTATGGTGAGCTCCTACCACAGTGACTGCTACACAAAAAGCAGGTATGTCAGTGCTTCTGCAAAGTAATGCTGTGGATCACAAATAGGCTCTGATCGTAATATACAGTCCTCTCTAGAGGAGGTGGGAAAGTATCACCTCCTTCAGATTTCTCATCACTCAGTACATCACATCTACGAAGAATTAACTTGTTATGCTCACTCAAGAGCAGAGTTTTCACATCACTGAATTCATTTACTTTCTCTGGTCTCCTGTCTCTCCTGTTCTTACTCATTCTGCAATTTAAGTCGAGAGCAGCCCAACTGAGGCTCTGGAGCAAAGGCAAGAAATAGGTAGGATGGAGGTCCCTTGCGATCAAACACAAAACGGAAGTCATTAAGAGCAATTTTATACAGCGAAGAGCATGCTGAATAGAATAGAGGAAGTGCTTTTGGTACTACCACCACCACTAAAGTGGCATTTTCTCCATGAGTGCTGCGTGATCTTATTGTACTGTTCAGAAGGGGGGTGTCTTAGAAAGTTAATATTTCACACAGTTTTTGTCTTGTAAATATATAAAGATCATTAAGGAATGGTAAGACATAGTTCTTCCAGCCATAAAATAAAGCGTTTCAAAACATTTACAAAAGGAAATAGAAATGACCAAAACTCTCTTTTTCAAAAGACAAATGTTTATGTTCACTTGGCCTCCCTACTGCGTCACTTAATTGAAATTCTAAATTTAAACTTTACGCAAAAGCTTCCATTCATATAAGAGCGACCTGCCCTTCTGCCGGTAACTGTTTTTTATGCTGAAGTTTCTCAGGGCCATGGTCGGGACCACTCACTCACTGCTGTCCCCCACCTATGCACCACGTGTCCCAGAGCCACGCAGCAAACTCAGAGGAACTCAGAGGGAGAGTCCAAGCTTCCCAGGGTGGTAGAGCAGCGCCAGTTGGCATGCACCAAGTGAGTTATGAGCTCAAGTTCCATTTCCAAACTGGACGGTGCTACATTCCTTTTGATGATGTCATAGTTTTGCAAGCCTTTGGTATTCTGAAGTTTCTGTGATAAAAAGCAAATGCCAATCAGTATAGGAAAGAAAGATGACGATGTCATCGTCACATTCCCAGGTTGGAGAAATGGTGCAGTATCCAGAAGCACTAAACTGACGGGACATAGATAACTCTCAGTCTGCTCAGCTCTGAGCACTTGGTGAATGGATCTGTCGTGTCCGCCTTTTGGCCTAGGGGTACACGAAACACTTAAGGAGACCCAGAGGGCCGTTTGAGCCAACAAAGTGAGGAGCTTAGTGAGTTTTACAAAGTCAAGCGGCTGGAAACCTTTGCTCCCGTGGTGTGTCCAGTCACTTCTCACAAAGAAAAGCAATACTCAATTTTAAAAGTATATTTGTACAAAAATGAAACATTAAATCCATATTCTTAAAGATCAAATTCTTTTCTCCCCAGTTTGCTATTGTGGAGAGAGGATTTAAAACATCTTTCTAGTGTCTAAAAAGTTGCTGAATGAGAAAACTATCATTCCTCATTAGTGAAAAAGACAGTGCAAATAATGTAGGCCTTTGGGAGGGGCATGAATAAACGTATTCATCTACCACTTGCTTTTTTTCCTGCAGCCACATCTCTCCCATCTGCCCTGTCTACCCCTCTGCTCATGTTAAATTTCAAAGCAACAACAGAAAATACCTTTAAGCTCATTTCAAACTTTCTGTTAATTTTCAAGTTAATCACAACCACCCTAGTGAGAGGATCACAGTGATGCTACAAGAACCTAGTCTAAGCGGTATAAAGAGGTAGAAGTTGAAGGTAATTGGACACTAGTATCTTGAAATGAATTTTATTATTATTATTGTACTTTAAAAAGAAGCTCGCTAATGTGTTCACTCACACAGCTATGAGAATCATCTCAAGTAATGGTGTTCAGTGAGCCTTACCTTGCCCCTTTGACTCAGGGTCTGCAAGACTACCAGCAAATACCCATTGTTGGTTGCTTTCTTCAAACCGAAGTATGAAAATATCCTCTGTATCTTATATTTAGAAAGATCTAGACACCAGGCATGGAGGAAAGTAGATAGTTTTGTATCCAAACTACTGTGAAATATGATCAAAGAAAATAGCTATGGAATTCTTTGCATTTGATGTGCAGAAAGGAGAAGGAGCAATTGTGAATGGCTGCTCAGAAACAGAAGTTCTTTTTCTCCTGCTTCTTAACAGTAAATATGAGAAAGAACTCATGTATTTCTTAGAATTTCTTTAAGGGCAAACTGAAAATCAAATCACATGGCCGGATGTGTTAGGATTGTTTTTTGACATGGGCATTAATAACCACAGACCTAATTAAATGGAAATTGTTACTGTTGTTGATGTTTTTCTGTCCTAGCAGTTAAATATACGGACCTTCAAAAAGCTTCTCTGGATCCTAACGCATTTCAGGTCAAAACAATACAATCGATGATGTCATCCTTCAGGAGTCTCACTGAGTGTCAGACTGTCTGCCAGATTTCAAAATATACAAAACAAAACAGGAGTTAGACAGACACAGCGGGGTGTCATGGAGGCAAAAACGACTGGTTGATTTCCTTTTGTTCTTTCCTCTGTTTTTTTAACTTGCCATTCTTTATCATGCTGGGAGCGGGATATTAACCCTGGAATGCACTGTGCAGAGTGTGAGCCTTAAGCTCCCCCTGGCATTTCCTTTTCTTCCAGGCCCCTGGTTGGTGGGTGTGCACCATCTGGTTGCTTGGTGTCCCCATGCCCATGTGATGAGAGCAAGAGTGTGCTCTGGCAGCGCAGAGCCAGCCTCACCACAGGTGGGTCTTGGCATTTCCTGCTAAACGGAAACACTTTCACCACTCCCGGCCTCGGGCAAGGTCCCCAAGCTTGTGTTAGATCCTGACGGAGTCAAGGCCCTTCATAACCATCTCTAAACACAGACCGAACATGAATGTCATCCATGAAGAAATGACCTTAAGACTCCTTTACTTGACTGAGGCATCTGCTTTTCTCTCAATCACATGCTGAGCAGTGCTCTGATTTTGCCACCTCCTGGAGGAGATTCCTCAAAATACCGTATGCAGGATCTGCCCACATCCTGGATGACCCAGTCCAGAACAAAGCCCTTCTCCCTTGCATCTGCCCCAGAGCACCTTACACAAGCCAAATCCTGTAATCTTTTCCGACACCATCTTCTTTAAATAATCCATGCTTTCCTGTGGTGTGTGTTCTTTCTTGTTATGAGTGAAAGACCAATTTTGTCCAACCACAGGTGTGATCCCGGTGGCCTTGAGTAGATACATGGCAATGGCATGGCTAACAACTTGCTTTTGAAGTTTACTCTTCCCAAATACCATCTCACTGTCCTGTGTTCAACAGGAAATTAATTCATAAGTCAAGAAAGATAGGGACTCACTTCCTCTTTAAATACTGTGCTTTTCTGTTAGACAGTTCTGCATACTATAATCTGAAAGCAAGAACCAGTGTTTGGTCTAGAGGCTGGGAGACTTGGAAAGCAGAATGACCAAATTTTCCACCGAAGTAGAAAAAATTCTGTTAGATTCCACTAAGATGTTCTTTAAAGGAAATATTTCTTCTCTATTATCTGAAAGACATTGAGTTGACATTCTTTGCAAAACTAAATAACATCATGAAGATGAAATTGTTCGTGTGAAATAAGCTACAGAGATTTTTCCAGCCCCAAATCAACAGTGCATGTGGTTTAAAATGTTACAGTCAGGACTGAATTCTGCTTTACAATCAGCCCTTAAGTATATGTTCAAACCTGCATTGTTAAGGTGCCATGACAGGTTCCAGGGGATAGGTCTGCACTTAGAAACCCAGACCTGAGTGAAGGATCCTACGACACGGTGCTCTTATGATTAGAATGTACCTATGTGCATCATCGTGAGTCCTGCTGAAGTCCAGCAGACCTCACAGACAGGCTCAGAAATGGAACAGTGTCAGCAGTTACTGATAATTGACAGATGATCTGATCACCTAATTTAGAAGAGTATGCTTCATCTATGACTTAGACACAGTACTATTAGGGCATTAAGTTCCCTTTAAAAAAAAGAAATATATATATATATATGTGCATTATGTAAATGTGTATATATATATATATATACACAGCATATAGATATCTGTTATTTGTGCATATATACACATACATATGCATACACATATGTGCATAGACATGTACATGTGTGCATATGTATAATATGTATGTGTAATAAAACATTCTGAAGGTAAATAAGATCTTTGTGATTTTTTTCCAAATTCCTAATCTAATCCTAAGGCAAAACCCTATTCTCCTGATACCAATAAAGTAAAAACTTGTTGATCTAACATCCTTAGATCCTGAACTCCTATTCTGGACATCAGAAGCATCAAAGCCCTTCCCTCTCCTTCCCCTTTGAAGTTCACAGGTCTAAGTGTTTTTCTATGAACATCATGGACTGTTAATTCCAGAATTGGTGCTTAGTTTTGGAATATAAACATTTTCCATAAAATCTTTATGGTTTACAAGATAACCTTTATGGGGACTAATTTGCAGCCTTTTCCCTTGGGCTGTTGTCACCAAACAGGACAGAAGTAAATTTTATTCATTTGTTTATGTATGAAGTTCATACATAGTTTTTCCTGGTAGAACATATTTTCCTTGAAAATCATCTAGTAGTGTTAATGAATAAAAAAAAGTATTTTAAAGTTAATTTACACTGTACAGGTTATTATGATATAATTGGTAATATCCTTTGTACTCTAATGATCTTCTAGAATACTTAGATCTTCACTGATTATAAAACAATATGTAATTAAAATGATAAGTAATAGCGTAAGTTCTGATAATCATTTTCCATTATTGTTCTTTCTCAACTTCTAAGAAATTGAACTGAGAGAATCCATTGGTTAGCTAAGATCAATTTCAGGTACTTTATATCTGTGATAGTTCAGAAATAACCAATTTTCTCCTTATTTTATTGTTTCTCTTGACTTCAGCAGCCAGCAGCAAACTCGCTAGTTCAAATTGCACCTCTTTCATCTGGAATATTAGACCCAGACCCCCAAAAGTAACCCAGCAGCCCAGCCTGCTCCTCTGGCCCCCGGCTGGGCTGAGCTGGGTCCTGGGAGGAGGAGCACTATGTGGGTGAGAGGAATGAGGGGCCGGGGCTTGCGGAGGGTCTGCATCCCTGCTGTGCTGTTTCCACACTTTCCCATCAACAGGTCCGCTGGCTGCTGCAGGACCACCCAGACTCACTATCTCTCAGCAGCCTTCGCCTTGCCCCATCCCCACATCCACTGTCTGTTTTCAGCTTCATCGGGCTGTAACTGATCTACAACAATGCACCCTGTCAGGCCCCCACTGCGAGAGCTTCAGCAGATGCCTGCCTCTCTGTAACCATCATCACAGTACCCCTGTGGTCGAGTGTAGATCTTTCCCTCCTGAGTGGCCAGTGGGATTCTGGGCCCCATACTCACCTGAAACCCTCACTGGCTCCCACTGTCCTTGGCAGAGGGAATCTGACAGTCCCAGGGCCTTCTCCACCTTGATCCACTGCCCATCCCTGCCTCACTGGCCTCCTGTCAGAGTCCCCTGTGGCTCTCTGCACTGTCCTTTCACTTAATGAACACTGTCCCCTCCCCATGAAACTTTTTGAAAAGCAAATTTTAAATTCATGAGAACTCCCAGGGTGTCCTCACACCCTTTTTCTTAGGGAAAGTTGGTCAAATATTGTGACAGTCCAGTAACTTTTTGGATTCTGTGTCAGTATAACATAGTAAAGAATTTCCAACTGGTTGCTATTTAGCACTGTGCTAAGCTTTGTGACTTTTACAGCTCAGACAGTCCATATATGAATGAGGGATTAGTCACAATATTGTTGGTGTGTGTGACAAGTTTCAAGGAAGAAAAGGTTACATTTGCATATTCTCCAGTTCCATTAACATTTCTAAGGTGAAGCCCAGTAACAAATGAAAGTTGAGTTCAGCTTCTTAGGAAATTATGGATGGTTCTTACTTCCTATTCTTCTCTTCTTTTGATTATATGAAACACCTGACCTTTCCTGGGGTCCACACTTTGTGTGTCTGGTGCATCTGTGATCGCTAACCATCCTGGAGATCTGAGGAGGGAATCTTCTCCTAGGACAGTCGGATCAAGAGAGCATCCACTCAGTCAGTGCCTCCTGTACCAGCTGTGGAGGTTCAGCTCCAGGCTGGAAAGAATTCGTGGGACGGCAGGATTTGAATCGCATCTGGCGAAGATGGACAGAATTCTGTCCGAGAGCAGACTCCTTCCACAAGGGGAGTGGGGGAAAGGATATCACTTCAAAATAGCAAATTTTACCACAAGATAAAGCCACCACTCTCTTTCCCCTTGCATTTGTTCAAATAAATATAATGTCCAAGTGGATTTAGGTCAGTAAAATGTTGTGAGGTTTTTAAAAAATGAAAAGGTATTATGTGAATTCTAAAGAAAAAGTATCCCTGTGTAGCATTCTTACAGTAACAATGATTAGAATATATCTATCTCTGAACAGTTTACTTAGCACATACACATATTATTTTATGGTGTCATTGGAAGGAAATCCTGTGAGAGCTGTGGTGATGATTCTCTATGTGTGACTTGTGGAAACCAAAGCCAGCAAAGACTATGAACCATTCTGTATTTGGGGGTTACCAGGGACAAAGCCAAATGTTCTAGTTCTGAACTCTTTGGGCTATGTTGATGACAAATCCCGTGTTCATGACACTACAGTTATCAAGAAACAGATAGGAGGGAGTGGTCAGCCTGTGTACTTGTGCTGCAGGGTGGAGAACTGAGGAGGTGGGTGGCAAGAGGACAGCAGCACAGACAGGGGTGAGTTGTCCATCAGGAAGAGAAGGCCCTAAGAATGTCCTGGTTTCTTTCCTAAGGAATAGGAGAGCCACTGAGGGTTTGAAGTAAGGAAGTTGCTGATCCTGTTGGCGCGTTTAGATGACGTAGGTGGGAAGAGCGGCATGGTGGAAGGTGACTGATGATTGGTAGTTGGTAGATGCAGAAAAAGATGAAAAATTAGGTCTTTGGGGGTGGAAGTAGGGATGAAGGGGGGTGTTTGGGATTTCAGAGGTTTATGGATGGGGGAGAGGGTAAATCTGATAACAACCTTTTTATCAAATCAGTGAGGAGTGTAGATCTCTACTGGACTCATGATTCATTGGAATATTCGTCTGACTCATCCAAATTTGGGGTACCTGTGTGTTGTGCACCTGTCCATACAACTGCTCAAAGAGTCCCTAAGATTTTGACCCTTGAGTTCTTGTTCAAACAATACTCTTGTTATACGCCCTATAAGCCATTGTCTAGTCCAGCAATTACCATCTGGTTAATAAAATAGACAGAAAAGAGGTCTTTACTCATCACTTTGCAAAAGCTTAAGCTTACCTGGACTCATCTGAGCCATCACTGTCTTTACACAGCACTCAATTTCAATTTAGAGACATTCTGCAGATTTTAATTTAATTTATATAAGGAATAACATTTTAGAGAGCCACTCTGATGAGAAGAACTGTGCTATCTTGGTATGTCAGAGATGGTTTGGAATCAAGAGGGAGAAAGAGGAAATTAAATTCGAGAGAAATGCTAGCTGCACGTTTTTCAGTCCGTAATTGTTTTCGGCTGTGATCACATGGCGAAGAAGGAGTTGATGTCAGGTATCACTCAGGATTGTTTCCCAGCTAATATGTTAGTATGCCGTATGCATTCCGGAGAACATGAATACCTTGCCTAGAATGGTAGGTAGACTTACTAAATACTTGGTGCACATGAAGTCAAATGCTTTATCTTTCCAATAAAAACTGAGCCACTTCAAAAGTCATCCCATTTCCTTCTGTCTTTGGGTGCTATAAAAGAAATACCCATATGTTTCAAGGTTTGCTTGACAACTCTACCGGTTGTGCTAAAAGAAAGATAAAGAGAACGGGTTAGGATCTATGAGGAAACTTTTAACCTTTGTCAGGGCCTCCTCCATCCTATTTTTCATGGCTCCTCTGTGCAGATGACAGGGTTGACCCAGTATCAGCAGGACGGATGGTTTTGAATTGTTTCGTGAGGAGTAGGAGCGGTGGCTGAAAAACCATCTCATTTCTTGTCCGGCCCATCTTTCAGATAAATAGAACCCTTTTGTGGCTTGTAGTGTCAAGTTTTTATCTGTGGTCCCAGAGGTTACTTTTTTATTTCTGTGTTAAAAATTGGCTCCCTGCTGTAAGAATAGAATCCAGAGAAATGGATCTGTTAGCATCATAGTCTAACTGGTTGAGCTGAGGGGTTTCATAAGAGTTTTGTTTTCATAACAGTGCAATCAAGCTTCAGTTTTAGAATAGACTTAAATATTGCAAGCATATTTCTTAAGATTAAATAAACAACCAACTTCTTGGAGTAACTCAGCTATAAAAGGGAGGATGCAGTTAGAGAATATACAGTCCATAAAATTTGTTCATATTCTGTGAATAAGCCTAGCTTTTAAATAAATAATTTCCACTTATAAAGTTGTCTCATTGCTATGGTATCCTCTTTTCCCCAGAGAATCATTTTCAGAATCAATTTTTTGGTCCCTGTATCTATTTTTTATTACTTTTAGCAGTGCTGGTGTTACGCTATTTCTACAAGAGATTTTGAAAAAACAATAATAATACAAATACTGATATCAAATCACCTGTCTCAGCATT
Organism: Chinchilla lanigera; assembly: GCF_000276665.1. Classification (NCBI taxonomy): domain Eukaryota; kingdom Metazoa; phylum Chordata; class Mammalia; order Rodentia; family Chinchillidae; genus Chinchilla; species Chinchilla lanigera. The sequence goes on along the minus strand of NW_004955426.1, from coordinate 868,607 downwards.
TAGGATTACATCCATCCAATCAAATTTCTCATCTCTGATAATTCAGCTAAATGTTGTACCTCAATCAGTCTTATGAAATAATATATTAGAAAAATATGATCCTTATATATAGTTAAGCCCATATGAAAAAGTATATATTCATAAAAAATTTGTTTTATTTATGAATAAAATGTTCATAAATAAAATTCAATGTTTTAAAGATGTTTTATTTACTTAAAATATTTTAAGTTGTTTCTTCCTAGTCTCCGTAAACATAGAACTTCAGTTGATACACTTAAAATTACATACATAAACCAGTGGTGGTGGCACACTCCTGTAATCTCAGCATGTAGGAGGCTGAGACAGGAGGATCACCATGAGTTTGAGGCCAGCCTGGGCTACATACTAAGTTCAAAGCTAGCCTGAACTACAAAGCAAGACCCTGTCTCAAAATACACACAAAAAATTACATACGTCATTTATAGGATCCACATTGTATGCACATGTATACACTTAAAAATTATTCAGCACCTTTTTAGGAGCCTCTCTTAAATAGATCTATGTATAAGAAAACCAGAATATTCTGAAATCTTGTAAATATTAAGTACATCGCATGAGTGTATTAACCCTATGCTGGCAGAGTGGTGGGGTGATCTCATATTTTTTGTCTTCCTTCTGTTCAGAGAATTTGGATGGAGAGACCCAGAACTGCCTGAAGTGATCCAGATGTTGCAACATCAGTTTCCTTCTGTCCAGTCTAACGCTGCAGCCTACTTACAGCATCTCTGTTTTGGAGACAATAAGATCAAAGCTGAGGTGAGTGCTACTTGGATTCTCGTAGGAATGGTGTCAGACCCATAAGCCTTAGATTTTTTGGAGTAATGTGGAAGGCAGAAAAGTACAGGAAAACTAAAGTTATGTTTTTGTCCTTTACATCTATGGTCAAGGCTGAATCATAGCACTTTTTTTTATCTAACCGGCACATCTTCTCATGCTTCCTTGTGTATTTGAATACTAAAGGTCAGACAGCCAGCGATGCGCATCAGAGTCAGCAGAGACTGAACGGTTGGTGCCACATACTGCGTGATTTCTCTTCCTTTACCCAGTGTCGTGTCTTCAACAAATTGCTGCCTGTAAATTCTTTAAAAATCCAGAACATCAATTACTATCTGTTCAAATTGCAGTCAGTATAGGTTCTGTCCTGTCCTTCTTGGAGAACTTACTGATAAAGTGGGGTTTTAGGCAACAAACTGCATTTGTTTTATAACCAAAAGTGTTGAGCCATTTACAAAGATAACAGTATAACAGATCTATGGGACTCGTTAAAAGAGTCTGTTGTCTGTGTCCACCACATCAGTGATCCTGAGCAGGTTCCATGCTTTTGGAACTCTCTGCAAGTACATGGTACATTATAGTGTGCGATAGTTGTGCGAAATCACCATGATTGCTGTAGCTAACTCTGATTTTTTTTAGCTAAGGGATGAACACTTGCCTGCAAGCAGCTGAGTAATCAAATTTTTAAAAAAAGATTTTATAAACTGTAACAAGTCATCTCCATAGCATGTAAGCAATTTTGAAGATGAGGGTAAATTAGTTTAAGAGTGGAAAGAAGAGATTTGGAAGATATAATTGCAATTTATTATAGATTTTGCTTACTTGCATTGGGATGTATATAGCTGAGCAGTTTTTCATCTTTGTTCTATCTCTCTTCTGCTGGGACTGCACAGGTCTTGAGGTATGCATATGTGACCAGAAAGTCCCATTTCTTTGTAAAATGAATATAGGAAGTGGTGGTTCTCAGCCAGGTATGACATTGCCCCTCAGTTACAGTTGATAACTAGAGACATTTAGAGGTTGTCTAGTGAGTAGTGGTCAAAGATGATGCAAAATATCCAACAGTATACAAGACAGAACCCTGCAAATGTCAGTTACACCACAGCTGAGAAACAGAAAACCATTGGCCATGAAAGTAAATTTCAAAAGAATGTGAAAGAATGTTCTTAAAGTGACCTAAAATATATTACAGTTATGGGATTCTTACCCCTATGGGAACTCATCTTAGTCATTCCCTGTTTTAATTAGAAAACAAAATGAATGAAGTACAAATTTCCAGTGAGGGAGGTCACATAGCAACACATAATGATTTGAAGATCACAGCTCTGAGCGGTTCTCCAGTGGTCGTGAAAGGATATCATTTTTCTGTTAGCCCAACAGTGATTCAGGAGGATTGTGGTGCTCCCCTAAAAGTGGGATGGACCCCCACCCAAACTGGGTCTGATGTTGAGAGTGACATCACCCCCACGCCAAGAGGGTAGGAAGGGGCAGAGCAGCTGGCAGCAGTGCACAGGTGGCTCAGGGAGTTTCAGGAAGGAGACTCGCTGGGATTCCATGGTGGTTGGGGCGTGGGTTCGCACATGCGGACAGGGCCTGTGTAGCTTGATTTGCTCACTGGTGCCACAAGAGGAGTCAGCCAAGCTCTTGCTCAGATGAGGCCAGAAGGGAAAGTGGGAGGAGAGCGACAAGGCTTTACGACGGTCAGGAGTCAAATATCAGAAAATGGAGCAAGATTCTTCATTATAAGGAGTCACCTGCCCAGGCTGTACAAGGAGCCTGGCCCAGGGCAGTTGGAAGTCACTTATCTAACTGGCTCTGCGTACTTGCTCTGTGGGCTGTTCTTGTGGCCTCTCAACAGCGATGCAGTTCTGCAGTCAACCACAGACTGACTTGTGGCTTTTCAGACGGACCCGCAGTGCCCTGTGGTTTGAGGAAGCTGAGTAAAGGCGGCCAGCACATCATCGTGCCACAGAGGGGCAGCTGCCCTGGCCAGCTCACCTGCTGGCCAGCCTGTGCTGGGACACTCAGAGTGTCCACTGGAACCTCCCCTGCTGTCTTTAAAACAGAGATACCAGTGCCTTAATTGTGGGCTTTGTGGGGATTAAGTGACTTCGTGAAAGCAGATTGCTTAGTGGTGGAATATCCACTTGTCTGCATTGTTTTGGAACAAGAATATAATTAAGATGCTGAAGTTAGTGCTGTGTCATACAGCGTATGCATAAACCAGAGTAGGTGTCTGCATACTTTCTCATTTTGCTGTGGAGGCTTTGAGGTCGCCTGTGTCACCTTGCCCTATCTGGAGCGCTCTCCAACAGCTGGCACTGGAGCAGGGGTTTGTATTATGCATCTCTGAGGCTGGGACCGGGAGCAGAGTGAGGGTCTGGTGAGGACTGCGGTCCACCTTGATGGCAAGCTAAGAACCTGAGATTGAATTAGTACGCATCAACTGGAGGAACAGCAAGAGTGCAAAAGGCCTAAGTCAAATCCAGAAGGAGCAGTGCAGAGCGCGGGCACGCGGAGAGGTGCGCATGTACACACGCTCACGTGCACACACTCAGATGCAACTCTGGTAAGAATTCTGTACAGACCTCTTTCATTCTGTCCTCCTAACTCAGAGCCCAGACTGTTAGTAATTGGTTCTCCCTTTGTGACGGATGGCTGCCTGTCATGTTTTCATATACAGGTATTGATTTGTGTAATTACCTGTTGTCCAAATACTAATCTTGCAGGCGCTAGCCTTTCCAAATTTACTCAGTCCTCTGGTCTTTCTATTGCGTTTTATTGAATTGATTCAGCCCTTCAGCCCACATTTCATTATTGGTATTGACTTTGCGCACACAGCGGTTAGCCCATTGAGCAAAGGGAGAATTAAATCTCCTATAGGCGCAGAGTCATAAATCATACGTCTCTCATTCTTAATTACAGTGCTTTGTGCAATTTTTATGTAATGAAGCCAAGAAATTCAGTTTTGTTCAAAATGATGCCAGATCTGATAGTTGCAAAGTGGAAAATTCACTCCCACGAATCGACAGAGGAAGGGCCAGTCCCTAGCTTCTCCTGCTGGTCTGGCGGACTTGGGCTTGACAGCCTCCTAGTTCACTCCCAGCCTGAGCAGGACCTGAGAAAGAGCTCTGAGCAGGCCCCAGCTGAACACCTTCCGGTAACTGGGGTGAAGTCTGCGTTCCTCTGCGTGTCCTGGCCTGGGTTAGGGGTCTTAGTTATAGATAGTCTGAAGATCAACAAGTGTCTCCAAGTTGAGGTGGAAGAGAATCACTCAGGCCATTGTTCAGAGCCAGGAAGAGATAATATCAGAAGAAAATCAGCTGAAGAAAAATTAAAGAAGGTGGAAGAAACAGAGGAGGTAGAGAGAGGGTCTGGATTATCGCCACTAACACACTTAAGATTGTGTGGTTCATTTTCAGGACCATCTGCTTTGATGGGCAGAGGCATGATTGGCATGGATAGATGTCAAAAATATTCAAATGATCCTTGCCATCTGTGCTGTCTCCTAAGCATGTTGGCAATGTCACAGTAAACTGAGTTTCAGACGGAGGAATTATTAACTGAAAACTTGCTAATGAGTGTACACTGCAGGCCTCCTTGGGGAGGTACCTCAAGGATGATAACTTTTGAGTATTTTCCATAACTCCTTTCTTCATACTCGCTGAGAACCCCTCCTCAGTTAAAAGCATTAAGGACTTTCCACTGATTCGGGAGTAACGCTAAGTGCTTTTCATGGGTTGCAGGACTGAGTGCATTGATGCTGTTCCTTTCTGCTTTTCTCCACTTCCGAGGCACATTAGAGTGGGGGGGTTGGACCCTCACATTCAGGCCGGGCGAGCTGGGCTCAGGGGGAATACACACGTGTACCAGCACACTGTGGAGTAGCATTCAAGGCACTGTGTCTCCTACATATTCAAAGTATGCCCACATTTTCAGGTGGCAGAAGCAATTATTTTAATTTTTTTTTCATTATACATTAGTAATTCAATTATATTCAATGAAAATATAAGCTAATTTATAAAGAATATAAATATCTAAATAATTTAATGATATGTTTTCTTTTAAACATAGGGCCATTCACTTAAACATGTCTTTCCCCTGCCCCCCAAAATTCTCAGAGTTTACTACATGACACTGCAGAAAGATTGACATGTATTCATTTCTTTTTGACAGACATGGCCAGTCACCACCAGAGCCAAAGATGTAATTTAGACGTTTTGACCTGATCACTTCTTGTAATATGAAAAATTAGCCTCACTATCAGATGGTCCACAGAAGTGTTGACGATCTCACACAGTAAAGTTTACTGTTCCAGATCCACACTGCTGCTGAGAGGACCAGTCCTGATGGTTTTTACCTGCCTGGCACAACCCTCTTCCCAACTTCCGTTCCTTCCCAACTACTATAAGGCATTTTTATTTTTAAATAAATGAAATTTTCAGTTCTAGTGGGAATAAAAATGTTTATTGCTAGACTGATTTATGTTAGTAAGGGGCCCAAATATTACTAAGACATAGATCATACCTTTATGAAATCTACAACCTACCCAGCAGACAATAAGTAAACAGGGCATTATAATACCACCTGCAAAGCACACAGAATGATAAGTCCACAGCTAGAGAAGGCTCGCAGGTGCTTCAGATCCAGCCTCATAGAGTCAGGGAAGCTGCCTGCTTCCTACAGTTAAGTTTAAACTGAATTTTTAAAAATCAAAAGTTGCCATAAAAAATATAATCTAAGGCACATCCATTTATAACTTGTGAAAGAGGACTCAGATTTAATGATATTTCTCCTTTGGTCTCTCTCTCTCTCTCTCTTTTTCTCTCTCTCTCTCTCTCTCTCTCTCTCTGTATCTTGGCATTATTTTTCTTTAACTAGAGCATAAAAATTGATTTCTGGGTATAAAAACATGCATACCTGTTCCCTTCCCCATAATTTTAATTTTACTCAGACCAATTTAAACCATTACATATGTTAAAAAAAACTGGAAACTTGTTCCTGTCTACTACACTTAGAGTCCTTCATAATTTCTATTTTATTCTTGATTCTTTCTGCCTCATGTAGTTCATGAAAAGGTGCTATCCGTCTTTTCAGTTGATTGCTTTTGAATGATTTTTTTCTCTTCTTTCATCATAAATTGTTCCACATTTTTAAAAAACAGCCTGCTCTGACTTGCTAGGTATCAGTAGACAGCCTTCCACAGAGCTCCTGGCAAGGGCTCTGGAGCCAGGCTGCCTGCGTTTAATCTGGGACCACTGAAATACTTCTTTGGCTGTGACCTTGAGGCAGTTGCCTTCCTTCCCTGAGCCTAGATTTCCAGACAGTAAAATGGCACAGAGACTGGATATCCCTGGAGAGAGAAGCAGATAAACTGCCAATGCAGAGCAAGTGCTACGGAAGGTGAGTTATTCTACACTGCCAGTATTCACAGAGCTCTCGGAGCTGCTTCCAAGGAGATCTGTGATCTCACCATGCTTAAAATTCAGCCAGGGCAGGAGGAGGAAGAGAGCCAGGAGTGTGCTGCGAGCTGACGGGCCTGGTCTCGGTGGAAGAGTCTGCTCTATGGAGAAGCGGAGCTCTGCAAGATGACAACCCCGAGGCACACGGAGGGACAGATGTGAGCTGTGGCCCTCAGCGAGCACCATCACAGCTGGGGCGACGGCCCGGTATGTTTTTTTTTTTATTGTCCTGAAGGCTCAGTCTTTCACACATGAAGGACGATGGAGGAGGTGGAACAAGAGTTATGCAGCCAGTGCGCCGGGCAGAAAGGGCCGTGTGTCACCCTCGGCTGAGATAATAGGTAGGCAAGATCGCCAACAGGCTGGGGCAGAATTACAACTAAAGAGGACAAATACGACTCCACAGCAGTATATATCACTGTGGGGGAGTCAGAATCACGGGTGTTCCGAATATGAGAAAGCAGAGATGAAGATGCTGGAGACGGGACATCACTTCTTACTCCGTGGAACACAGGCCAGAATCAAGCGCACAGTGGCCTGGGGCTGCGGCAGTCTTCCCTTCCGTCCCACAGATATCCCTTCCTTTCATGTTTCTTTGCTCTTTAGTCTCCATCTCCTGTTTCTTTACCGCTCCTCTCTTTCCTTGCCTCCCTTATCCTGTGCCAGGCTTAGCATTCACAGGCCTCCCAGAAGCTTGACCTGACCTTGCTGACTTTCCCAAGGGCTAACGAGACAGAAAGCTGGTCTTCAAACACGTTGCTCACAGAAGGCAGGGAAGCCCCAGGTGTCAATGTCACAGTTCTGTAGGGGACAAAGAGGCGCTTCTCCTGACCCCAGAGGCCCTGGAATGGAGACCTCAGCAGTTGTAGTCCCCCATTCAAAAATGAACTGACGAATATCAGGACGAAGTTCAGAAAGGGCCCATGTCTTGATAGAAGAGTTCTGACAGTCTGTCTAAGGCAGTGGACACCTCACTAGTTTGGTGGCCTTGTCCACTGAAAGGTTTAACATTAGAACTGGGAGAAAGGTGGGCACCTCACTGGAGGAAGGCTGGGCCTGAAGAAGGGATGGGCCCTGACGGCAGGAGGAAGTAGCCAAGAGGGAAGAGTGTCATCTCCTTCCCCACATGTTGCTCCTGAGCTGGCAACTGTCCCCGTGCTGCAGGAGTACAGGGGAGAGGTGATGCAGGGGGACAGTAAGACCTTATGAGTGAGGACTGTAATTTCTGAAGCTCTGACCTCCTCAAGGAAGGTGGGCCGTGGCAGTCATGGAGGAGAGCAAAGACTCGGGTAGGGGCTGTCGGGGATCCAGATGTGTTCGTGCCAGGCTGTGATAGTAAGGGATAAATAAAGCAAGTTTCAGACATTCAAAGATGCAGAGCTAGGCTGACCCCTTCTGTAGCCTACAAGCCACCGCTGCAGAAATGAATCCACAGAAAAAAGATGGTGGCTCCATAGCCTATGTTTCTGAAAGGGAACATACTTCCTCCTCCCTCCCACCCCCAGCAGCAAAGAAAAAGGACAGAGAGGAAGGCGAGCAAGAAGGACTCACTGAAGGCTCAAGCTGGGACCCAGCCTGCTCCACAAGGGTGGGAGCACCAGCGCTTTCCACAGTGAGGCTTAATTCTGCACAACTGGCACGAGGCTCTTTTAACAAGTAGATGGAAGTTAAAGAGTGATGCTGATCTTGTGGTGATCTTTAGCTCTCCTGTACTGAGAAGTGACTCCTGATTAAAACTGCCAGGTGCACAAGCTTCACTTTTCGAGAGAGAGATGACTCAAGAGCCACCTCGGAAACTGGCTCATGATTTTGGAACAGTGATACAGCAGGTGTCTCTCATCTCTCAAGTTTCTGGGCTGGGTTTGCTACATTTCACTTTGGGTTATTTTAACTTTATTTCTTGTTTGGACCATCCTTCCCTTCTATTGTAATGGCTTTTTTTTTATCCACTCAATTCCCAAAAATGGTGTGTAATCTTTCCAGTAATGAGCAAGAAAACAAGGGACTTGTCTAAATGTCAGTCCATTTGCATACACATCTCAAGAGCAAGGCCAGGCTCCAAGCCAGCGGCTTCTCACTGTACTGTTTCCCTGGTACACTTCTAAACTTATTTGATATTCTATGGAAGGACCTGTACCCCAAGGACTAGCCCTCAGTCAGAGCCATAGTCCAAGTTTATATACAACCCAATTTTCTGAGCCAAGCTTTTGGTCATTCCATTTCTTTAGTCTTCAGGAGAAGTTGCAGAAAAGCCCTGGTCTCAGCCTCCTGGGAACACTTTCCTCCTTATTCCTATCATCTCATCAAGCTTAGGTCTTGTTTACAAGTAGAAAAAAATTCTCTAAATCATTGAACCAAGGAAAACGCACCCTGTTTATCTGTTACTCTTTTGATCTTTCCCTTCCAAACTTTCTCCAGGATTTCCTGGTACACAGAGCTAGTGAGGACATTTTTGTCAAAATAATAATAGAAGCAGCACAAGGCACCTCGATATTGCATGAGAACATGCATAGTTTATAAAGCATACTTGTCCTGTCTGCACCTTCATCAGTTTTAGACCTGCTTTTATATCTGCAGCCTCTGTTTTGGTTAATCTACCATACGTAAATGATCTTCCTCTTGCCACTTTGAGCCCCTACCACATTTGCAGTTTTATGAAGGACTTTGCTCCATTGTTTTCTAAATCCTGGTGACAGTACCAACATGGAATGCTTCTGTTCTCTGGATCCATGAGCCATCTTGGAAATGTTTAACATTGCTGAAAGCAGATACCATGGAGGAGAGGAGCCCCCTGAACTGAATGAGAGCCTCAATTGACTTTGTTTAAATGTAGGCACATGTATAGCTTAGCCACACCTTTAGTTGTTCAGTATCAGAATCTCATTGGAAGAGAAGTGTCAGTGTGCCCAAACTGTGCCACGGACATTTTGTCATATTGTTTCCATATGAGGCGTACTTACTTCATCATTACAGACGTTTTCCAGTGTTTCAAGAAAGGTGATCATTATAAGATGACTTTTCTCACTTGGTAGCTACTGTGTGTTTCTTAACCAGAATGTAAGTGAAAAAAAAAATACATTGTGCTAAGAGCTCTTCAAAATTCAAATTGTGCTTCTGGACTTACAGTCCTTCTTAATTAATTTGCCTCTTGCTTAACGAGTAAAACACTGAGTAGGCATTAACTCTTGTTATTTTCATTTAATTACATGTATGGGTTGATTTCTGTATTTCCTATAGATTGTTACAGGGAATCTTCAATTTCTAAGATTGTTTCAAAGAAAGAATGTTACGATTGAAATGGGTTTTCTCTGTTAACATTGATAGATAGATATATAGATAGACACATACATGCATACATAGATACATGGATACATAGATACATAGATAGATAAAGTTGACCAAGACAGCTCACAAAAGCCTGATTAAGCTACAGTGCCCCTTGAACTCTAGCAATGGGAGTAATACTATAATAGCCCAGTTGCCTGTTTATCCTTAGGGATGATAGTGCTCTCATAGGAGGGTGGGGAACTTAGTCCCAGCACCCCACCACATGGGGGAGCATGGGTCTCACACAGTCTTTGGAACATGAGTGTGGAGCATCCTTGCCACCAACTACAAGGGCTGCAGTCTTTTCTCTAGGCTCGTGAACAAAGACGTGAGGACTAAACCATTGTTCAGAAGGGTTGGCAAGCTTTGAGACTGTGTGAGCTGAAGGGAGGAGAAGGGGGAAATGAATGCCAGCTTCTGTCTCCTTTGCCCTTAAATCCCAAGGGAACCTCACAAACCTCACCACCTTCCTGGTACCTCCTTCATTTCATTCTACTGAGGTCAACTGCTGTCTTCTCCATCACTGTCATCCATAGCGTGCAAGCCAGTACCCTCATTCCTGTCGGCTAGGGAAGAAAACATAACCCACCAGCTATTTCCTGTTCTTTACATGGAATACAAGTGCACTCTCAATGTTGACGTTTTATACGTATAGATCTGTACCATCGTCATCAGTCATAGGGAATCACAGCAGGAGTAAAATGTTTTCTTCCTAAATATCAGCCTTCTCCATTTCTCTTACATCACAAAAATGAGTACTATCCCAAGACAGCAAGACAAAGTTCTGGGCAGGAGATACACGCTTCCCAGTCACACCCTCAGCGACCTGCCAGCCGCAGTTCCTAACAGCAACTAACTACAAACTCACCAGTGGAATGATCCGCTGGTGAGTACAGCGCCCCCAAGAGCCCATCACCTTCCAGAAGTTCAACCTCTGAGTACGTGAGAATACTGGGGAGACAGTGTAGATCTAAACGATGATACCACACTATTCTAAGAGATGCAGCAAACCCATAATCCTTGGTGTGGAAGGTTGTTATGTTCGAAGACTCCCAGTCGAATGCCGGAAACTTCTGATGGTACTGATGAACACTAGACGTATTGTTTTTTCTATACAGGTAGCAGAGGCAGGTCCCCTGGCTCACAGCGCTCCCTGCACACACAGCTTCTCTGAGCGGGCCATCAACTTTGTAGACTGTCAGGGTGTGAATAGAGTGGGAGCTGCACATGGTTTTGGCAGCATCGAGTATGATTCAAGCTGATGTGGATGCTCCATAGACACCAGAGGTCTACAGGGCTGTCATCCATCAGGAAAATGCTTTTTTATGTTTCAACCCCAGTTTCTGAGGAAAAACAATCTGAATTTTCCTTTGCAGTCTATTTTTAGACCAGGCAATCTATTTTTAGCAGTTTTCACGTGGAGTTATATTAATTCCCTTGCTCTTACCCGAGTATTCCAGCGTAGTATCTGTGGTGGACTGACAACTGGTGGTCAACTTGTAACACCCAGCTGAACTAAACCAGCGTGGTGTTAGGTGTGGGAGGTGCACCTGAGGACTGTAGCTGGCAGCATAAGAACTGGAGAGAAAGAAGTTTAGAGGTTGTTGGAAGCTGTGGAAGAAGCTGTTGGGAAGCTCTTAGGGAGCTGCTGGTTCTCTTGGGCTGTTCGGCTGAGGAGCTTGTCATGCTGGCTTTCCTGGTGAACTCGGCTGTTCTCGGAGGAGGAGCTCAGGACTTTGTTGTCGCCGAGAATTTCACTTTGGGGGAGCCCTGGTCCTCCCTTTGAGCATCGCTTCCTGGCTCCATAGGGGAAGATGGTGCACTGCTCAGTCTCCTGGAGAAGCTTGTGGTGTTGACTTTCCTAATGGGAACTTGGCTTTCCTCCTCATTGGAGGAGCGCAGGACCTCACTGTTGCTGAGGATGGCTGTGGTACTTTTCAGGCGAGCTCTGGTTCTTACTTTGAGCATCACTTCCTGGCTCCAGTTCAGATCCCTCAGCCTGCTGGCACAGATCCTTCACCTCACTGGCACAAACTTTCTAGCTTCCACCACTGACCTTTGGGCCTTCCCAGCACAGTTCCATGAAACAGGCCTGCATGGGACATTGTCCTGGGCTCTTCGCCTCCAGCTGGACTCATGGGGGGCACTGTTATGGGCTCTAGGTCTTCAGCTGGACTCATGCAGGACATTTCTGTGAGATCCAGGCCCTCAGCTGGATTCTTTGGTCTTTATTGTATAGACAGATTTCCTGCACTCTCTTTGTATGTGATTCTTTGGGTGACTATTACAAATAATCTCATAAGTGTCTTGTATTGTATTGCTTCCCCTTGCAAAACCCCAAACCACAACAGTGTCAGTGACATAATGACCACTGGATTACAAAAGAGAAGGCAGACAGAATTGGAAGTTGCTGGATTTCTGAGGCAAGCTGAGGATGGCTGCTCAATCCTAAAGCACTCCCGAGCTGACTCAATAAGGCAAACTTGAAGAATTAAAACTGTTTTCCAACTGATGACAAAATATTCTCATAATGCTATCTTGAAATTAAGAAACACAATACATGGTACAACTCCTTGAATTCTAAACAAATTACATCTTATATCTGGACATAGTAAGATCCATCAGGAAAAAAAGATAAAGGAAAGGCAAAAGGATTTTTAAAAGTAAGAAAGAGAAAGGAAGCAGAGAAAGAAGGAGAGAGGAAGGAGGAAGGAAGGGAAGAGAAGGAAGAAAAGTAGGAATAGTTGATCTGGTGCATCATTTTTTAATGTGGTCCCAAACAACAAGGAGACTTTAGCATATCTTCCTAGATGTGTAGGTGATGTCCTCTGGCATCAGTGAAAGCACACCTCACACATTCTTGGATGCTTAAGATTCATAAAGATCATAAGTTCCTTTACCAAAACTGCAACAAATACCCAAAGAGATTGGAGTTCATGGCAAAAGGCAGTAAGGACAGCAGAAGGACAACCTTAAGGATGTGAACCCATGGTTACTAGACTTCACTATCAGCCATTTACTTTTTGAACAGTGATTCATGGCTTGCTCTTGAACACTGGCAGTGTGTACTTGCAACCCTCAGGGGCATATAGGGCTGAAATCTTGTTAGCTCATAGAGAGTGTCAGGAAGCACTGTCATAAAAAAGGACCTGCCCAAAAGTTCTGAATAAATACAGGGATTTTCTCAAGAAATTGCTCTCCCAGAGGTGCCCACAAAATGCGCAGAAAAGAAGTCCCAGCACATAGGTGTCCCCAAATCTTCTGATGTTTTATCTTCTCCACTGACAGCTTAGACCCAATCTATGATTCATTATCAGAACCATAATAAGATTTTCAGAGAAAAGCAAAACTGATGGAAAAGGAGCATTTGTGAATGAGTTTTGAGGAATAGTTTTGGAAAGTTACCTCCTTTCATTCTATTTTATGGATGAAAAGCATAACCCAAATACCAGAGCATATCTTCCTGGATGTGTAGGTGATATCCTTTGGCGTGAATTGTCTGAAGAAGTACTAGTTATATTGAGCTGTTCATTTTATGTGGGGAAGGGTCATTCACCCAGGGTACAAATGCCACCTTGGTAAGACTGTTTCTTTTGCTTTACAGAAATTATTTAACATGGGCTTGTGAGCAGTGGTTGGTCACTGAGTTATGAAAATAGACAAAGAGCAGTAGATGTCCTATCCTGGCACTGTTTAGGTGTAGCAGATATTGAGATTGTTATGGTCCTTCCAGACTTAAATTTGGCTATGTCACTTGTGGCTACTCCTCACCCTGCAGCCAAATAAGTCCCGTGCCCCGAGCAGGAGAGGATGACATCTAGGTCATGACCGTGAAGACAGACCTCGACACTGGAATGAATGTGCATCGTAGTTCCCTGCTATCTGCAATTGTGCTGATAATAGCAACAGCCTTGTTACCTAGCAAAAGCCGAAGTGCTGCTCATGAGCATGTAGGCTGACAACCAAGCACCTTCACAGAGAAGAGGTATTGTAGCTTCTCAGGGTCCCACACCCCATATGACATCCATGTGTGTTTGCTTCCCTTTGCTTCTATAATAAAGTTGGCAAACCTAATGTCTTACTACAGTGTAAATGTATTATCTTATAGTCTGGAGCTGTAAGATGTCCACAGCTGGTTTCTCTGGGTAGGTGTTAGCAGTATTACATCCCTTTGTATAAATCCTAATACAGAATCTGTCTACTTGCTTTTGCCTGATTCTAGAAGCTTCCTGCTCATTCATGGGCCTTCTACTTTCCAAGCCATCAGTGGCTGAGTTAGCCTTCATCACATTGTCATCTTTCTAACTCTTCTCTCTCTACCATAGTTAAAGGAATTTAATAATTCCATTGGACTCATCAAGATAATCCAGGATACGATCCTTATTCCCCTGCAACCTTAGTTTCCCATTGCCATATGACATACATGGACATCATATGGGGTTGAGGAATCTGGGGAAGCTGCATTACCCTTTTTTCATGAATTGTCTTCCCTCAGAGAAAGCTCTGGATTCTTTGCCACAAGCACAGTATCACTCCTGCCTAGCTGGTTGGCTTTATGACCACACCACTCCATCTTGATGGCTACATGTTCTTGAAAGTACATGCGCTAGTTATATATTGAGCAGCGTCCAATTCTTATGAAAATTCTCTCACAACTTTTCATATTACCTCTCAGAGAAACCCAAACTAATGCCTTTGCTTCTTTTCCCAGTCTTTTTGGCCTGGGATTTAATTTTTCTGCAGTGAACACCCTAAGAAATGAATCAATAGATGATAATTTCTTTTGCAATTCAAATTTTTCTATTTTAATGTCTTCCATCCAGAAGACTGACAGAAAAATGTGGAGATTTTGAATTATGAATAATCTCCCTTATTGTTCTGACTTTGATCTGTCTCTTTACCTTTTAACCCAGGTACACCTAGTAGAAATTGGATATTCGGCCCCAGGCCTGAGTGGTACACTATTCCACATGCCTTTATATATTTTGGCATTAAGAAAAAGAGGATATCTGCATATCTATAATTAGCTAATATATTCAGCATCAGCTTCCATAAACAAGATGCAGGTGTACATATCATAGAAGCATTTTATACATAGTGTTGGCTTTTACTTGTAGGAAAAATTACTCTTCTGTCATGAAATGCAAAGATAGTTCCAAAGAAAACATTTTCTAAATGTGCCTAGTGTTGGCTGCACTCGTGTCTTTATATTCATGATTGTATAATACAGTAAGGTTCTAAGATATCTTCTTAGGGACTAGAAGTCTTTGTTCTCAGGTATGTATTTGCTTGGGTATTATATGACCTTTTTCCTCAAGATAGACTATGTAAGCTGGCCTCATTTAAGATTTTCAACATCTATAGTCCAAAGCTACATTCATGAAAAGACAATGTGTGATGTCCATTGGGTGCCAGGCACTTCTGTTGGCCTTGAGGAATTTAGTGTTGGCTGAATCAGGATAGATCTCTGTTCTCACAACGCTTAATCCCTCTTTGTAGAGGTGGAAAGTCAGTAAATAAATACATAGAATATAGCAGGTGGCTAATGGGTGACGCAACAGCCTCTGGAGGAGGGGAGGTGGAGTGTGAGCAGAGGGAAGGGGTGTGAGGTGGGTGTGCTGCACCAACAGCTGACCACACCGAGTGGAAGGAAGCTGCTCTGCAGAGCCAGGAAATCATGCCAAGCTGCTCAGCAATTTCCAGATGCACAGAGCGATGGAAGCCAGAAGTGAGTCAGCGAGAAAGATGAGATGGAGACAAGAAGACCAGGGCCAAGCCACGCAGGACGGAAGGCCGAGAGTAATACTCCCTGGATGTGCTGAAAATCTTTCCAAGACTCTGAGCAGGCACTGACATCTGCTGACTATGCGTGTTTTTTTAATAAAGGAGTCTGATTTCTGTGTGCATAGAATTTAAAAACAAAATGAAACCAAAAGAATATCTTCTTTATGACTTTGCTTTACTGTGGTTTCTCAGCACTTGCCAGACAGGTAAAAACCAAGAGCGTAACTCCTGCCTGGTTCCAGTCTGGGGAAAATGTCATGCAATAACACACATAAGTTATTTGAAGTCTCTTAAAGAATTAAAATGCAAGTCAAGTCATTTATACAGGGAGTATTCCTTTAAATAAATAATTAGAAAAATCAGTAAAGAGAAAACTTGAGCTTTTTAAAACCTAGGACTTCATACATTAAAGATTTTTAAGGAGAGTTTATTGATAAGCCCTGCCAAAAGCGAAGGTCGAAAGATAGAGTGAAATCAGAACATTTTATTCTTTATAATGTAGACTGCAAGCATTTTATCTGCTAAACTCCAGAACTGAAGGTCTTTAAACTCAAGTTATCAATTTAAAGAAAGAGCCGTCATGTTCATCCCTGCAGCTGTTTTATTTATTGGACAGTAGCACACTCACAGGCAGGGCCTTCACCCCACAACTGACGGGTTGCAAGAACAAGGAAGAAAAATGCTCGAAATTTTAAATTGGAGTAAAAATATTTAGAGAACTGAAAGAATTCCATGTTGGTGAGAAAAAGAAGTAGAAAACTGTGTTGTTCTCTCTCTGAAATAAATAAATATATATTTAATATGCATGTATGTTTATAGACATGTTATATATATTATTTATCACATTGTACAATACGTATGTGTGACATGTGTGTATTGAATTGTTGATATGGGTAATTTAGCACTACTGCCTTTAAAAGAACTGAAGAGATTTTATACCATCAAGATTCCTGCAATAAACCTTCCATGTGATGCCTAAAATAAAATCCCTTCTTCATTACAGGATGCCACATAAGTTGAGGACATACTGCAGTGCACTTGATAGAATTTTTTAGTACATAATTTTTAAAATTTCAAGGGTCACAGATGCAGCAAACAAGTGTATTTTCTTATTACACCAAGACCCAAGTGTTGTATGAATGTTCTGCCTGGACTGATAGACAACACGAAGAGTGAATCACAGTTAATCAGCTGAGCAGCCATTGCAAAACTCACATTTCAACATGACGTGTTGCAGATGGATTTCCCTGGCAACAGATTTCTTTGTGTTCAATAGAAACACGGAGGAAAATAAGGGTAGCGTGTTCCACTCTGTGCTTCTCAATGGGGCTGGTCACAGTGGAAGAGTCTGGCAACCCCAGGAAGCACCAGGGGAGGGGGAGAGTGGAGTCTGATTTCCCTCTTGCTGAGAAACACAGATTCCTGTTGCCTCTGATTTCCTGCAGCCTCCACCCTCTGAGCCTGTGGGCAAGAGAATCTCATATGGATTCTCCCATTGCTCAGAGCACAGGGCTACCAGAACAAAAAGAAATCTGACGCAATTTAAACAACTGAGAGGTGTGGAAATGCCCCACCTGCATTTTGTAATATTTATAAACCTCTAGATGCCAAGAACAAAGTAAGAAATACTTATCATGTAGATACAGGTTTAGATAATTCATAGTGCCTTCTTTTGAAACTTCTTGCAAATTCATTGTCATGCCTCTGCTGCTTTGCTTAGAAGCAATATATAGGTCCCTACATACTATCACTTGCAGTAGTTCCACGTTTCTGTGGCTTTCAGTGCCATGGGAGTCTGCTGTCTTGCCTGCACCCCCAGCCTTCCCTGCTGCTTCCTCTGGAAAGTGCTCTGTGCACATGGATGCCTTCTCTCTCCGCTGCCTTCCCCCAGCCAGGCCTCCTGTGTGCAGGAACTGGAGACTGCTGGCCAAAGAAGCCCTTTCCAAGCACGCCATTCTCTTAAGTTCTGCACTTTTACTTTAAATTTCCCACTAATCTTGTATTCTACTCAACAAAGCATCCAAATATGACTATTTTTTAAAATGCTCTCCTCAATCTTTAGGTAAATTTAAGGGCCAAGAACAAGCACCACTGCCTTACCTGAGTTTGCCAACTCCTTCCTCTAGCCCTACCATGTGTCCGCCACCTTAAAATGTGTGGACCTACTGCCCCCCCGGCAGTTGCGTCTAAGTAGTTCAGCTGTTATTACTTCCAGAAGTGAGTGATTCCACCCACTTCCTACACAGGCTGATTTGGAGGCTTTCCTGTGGGCTATACAGTCCTTTATTTCTTTTTTTACTACATCATGGAGTCCTCAAAAAGCACTGACCAATACTTAATATCATTTAAACTGAACAAAATTAGAATTCTTTTCTTAACTGGAATTCAGACCTCTAAGCAGTGGCTATTATTACAACAAAAGAACATACAACTTCAGAACATATACGATGTTCCATACCCTTCAATAGAAAGACAATGATGTGTGCATAAAAGGAAGGTACCTTCAACCATATAATTCATATCATAAAGCAAATTGTAGCTTCTGTACAGTTTTCATAGGTTTAATGAAAGTCTTAACTTAAAGTGACTTAATTTTTTAGAAAAGATATGTAGTCTAACAATAAAATAAGTGCTTAGAAAAGTATTGTCTACATATCCACCATAATCCTTTTAGTGGAATATATTACTTTTACTTTAGTACTCATCATTTTTATAACCATGGGCTAAGATGCAAACCAACTTTCCTATTATTTCTGTGTCTATACTTAGCATAATTTTTATATTTTCAAAAGATGTTATTTTTCCATTTTGCATAAGCAAAATAACAGCAATTTTTAAAATGTGTGCTTTTGTAATGACAATAAAATAGAAATTTCAATAAAGGACTGTCTTTCAGAAATGCTTTGCCATCTGTCAGTCAACCAAAAATGACTGTAGTGAGGACTACCAATGCGCTTGTGTATTAAAAAGGAAAGGCCAAAAATCACAGTCATTCATGATTCCTTTCTTTGGGTAGGAACCAATTTACCACCCTACTTGCCAAGCAGATGGGGAATTTGACCAGATTTTAGTGTTTCTCTTCCCATCAATCCAATGCAAAGCTGCTGCGACTTTCCTACCTGGACAGTCTCAGTGGCCCTGCCTGGTGCCTAGTCTGCCCTGCTCAGGCACATACAGCAGACTTTAGCCTGGTGAGTTAGGACAGCTCGGACTCCTGCCTGCCCGCAGTGAAACCCATGTCCTGGCCTCCACTGAAAGCCCTCAGCTCCAGCCCTGCAGCCTGGCCCCTTTGACTCAGCTGGTCTCCCTCCCTCTGCACCAGCACCCTGCTCTCCTGGCTCCTCCCCATGGCCCTCTATCTCACCTGCATCGCTGTGCCAACCATGGGGCCTCTACTGAAAGGTCCCCTGGCCCCGCCCATTGCAACTCCACTCCATCCTGCACCCCACCCGCTCTTTTCTGGCTATTTTCTGTAGATTCTCAGCACCCAGAAGGACACAGCCCTTGAGGATCTTAAGACTATACGTTTTGGCTGACTTTAAGGAGAAAGAATAGAAAATGATGATTAGAAAACTGCTAGTCCTCTTTCAGATAAATCCACATCGTGCTTTCACTACTGCACGGGTCATATTGGCATCTTTGTTGTTTATTTACTTAATTCCTGACCGCTCCATAGATTTGTTGGCTCCTTAAATGAAGGTCTTGGCTACCTCACCCTTCCCTAGAAGCACTCAAGAAATGTTTGTCAAAGGAGCACTGTCAGATCCTTGCAAATGAAAGCATTGGGGGTAATGTTTATGGGCTTATATTTACATTCTGAGATGATCTGATACTTTTCAAATAATTGGGATATTGGATATATACCTTGTGGGGTTTGTGGTTTGAGAATTTATGCAGGCTCATCCAACATTCCTTTTTAGATGTGAAACAACAAAGGTATTTACCCTTGCTGCACAAATACTTATACTAGATTACATGTTTTCTAAATGAAGAGATAAAACGTTAGGTTAGTAATTGTGAATCTAAAAAAAAAATAGAGGTTTACACTCAAAGGACGTGACTGATCAATTAATTTTTAACATAAGATCAGATTTTTTTTTTGCACCAGGAATTGAACTCAGGACCTTGTACTTGCCAGGTAGTTGCTGTGCCTCTGAGCTACATCCCCAGCCCAATAAGACCGGAATTAGATTATTTGTTTTTAGTGCACCTTACGTGATCGTTTAAATCACCTCTACGAATCTCAGTGCTTCCTATGTGGGGTCAGAGCGGGAGGTAAGAGAGAAACAGAAGGATGTGAATATGTGGACCACTTATTGAAGGACAGGACATCCTAATCTCATCATGTCCCCAGTGAGAATATCTTACAATCCTGTCTAAACTCTTTATATTAGTATGAGTGGGTACTAAAGCTGGAACAATAACTTGTTTTTGTATACCAGTATTATGCTTTGGAAATACCTTGCTTCTCTTATTGTTTGTGTTCAAGACTCCATGTTCATCCTTGACATCACATTGGTATCCACTTAAAGTAGCTTTGCCTTTACTTGGTATATTTAATTTTTTAGTTTCTGGAATGTTCAAGATACATAATCAACTTCCTTGTGAACTTATAGAATTCAGTCCTTCAACGTGAGCTTGTAATTCTGCTGCTTGTCACACATTAGATTAGACCCTAAATTCACCCAGCTCTTTTACTTAGCCATCCCTTCTCTTCCACTGTGCCACCCTACCTCATGTATGTCCATACCACAGCACTGGAATTATTTTTTTTTTATTTTAAAGAGAGTAGTAAATGAGAAACAAACAACCAAAGAAAAAGAAAAAGAAATAGAACAGTAGCAGCATACCAGTATCACGAACATAAACAAATCAGAGCAAGAACATTCAAGAATTATTTTCTTATTCTCTTTAATGGTTTGAGCAACCTTTCATTCTTACATCTGGTAATCTGAGCAATGTAGTTGAGGGTAGTGATACGTAATGTAACAGCCACTGTTGATTTGTATTATTTTGTCTTTAGACCCTGTATCAGCACTGGAATTATTGAAGCCTTCTGTAAAATACGAATGATAAAAATAATCCCCCTTGCATTCCTCCCTATTGAATAGTTTTAATTTTTATTTTCTTTTAAAATTTACAAATAAAACTTAGAATTAATTTGTCAGGCATTGTTCCAAAATAATCTCTTTTGAATTTTCATTGAAACTGTGTTCAGACTGTAAATAAATTTTGGACAATATACTATTTAGTGTGTGTGCCCTTTTCACTCAAGAACAAGGCATTTCTATTTATTAACATTTTGTTTTATGTTACTCAAGAATACTCTCTAATTTTATCCATATAGATTCTCCACCTCTTTGCTGAAGAGCTTATTGAAAGGCTCAACCTCACCTATAATCAGGAAAACGCAAATTCACTCTAAAAAGAGATATCATTTCCCATCCATTAGAATGGTTAAACTAAAGGAATAATTTACCAGCGGATAACATCTGCAGAGTAGCACATACTGCTGATAAAATTAAATTAGTACAATTTTTTGGCTACATCGTATAGTAGAACATAGAAAAGAATCTTATGTGTTTAAAGAAGGTTTTAGATGTGCGCACAATGCATACCAGCACCACTGCTGGTATAAGAAAATCTTTGGAAGTAAACAACTGTCTAGCAACGTGAGGCTAGATGGAGAAAATGTGAGCAGATAAGCTTAGTTTGTTTGGGGATATCACTAGTTTGTTGACTTGGGAAATATCACCATAGAATGTTGTGTGAAGAGAAGTATGTGCAGTATGATACTGTCGTGGTTTGGGTTTTCCAAAGGAGTGCAATATAATGGAGGACACATATTTTATAAGATTATTTATAATAGTCACCCAAAGAATCACATACAAGAGAGTGCAGGAAATCTGTCCACACACTAAAGACCAAAGAATCCAGCTGAGGGCCTGGATCCCACAGTAATGTCCTGCATGAGTCCAGCTGAAGACCTACAGCTCATAACAATGCCTCTGAGTCCAGCTGGAGGTCTAAAGCCCATAACAGTATCTCATGCCGTCCTGTTTCCATGAATCTGCGCTAGGAAGGCCCAAAGGTCAGTGGTGGAAGCTAGAACGTTTCTGCCAGTAAGGTGAGGGATCTGTGCTACCAGGCTGAGGGATCTACTCTGGAGCTAGGAAGCAATGCACAAAATGAGAACCAGAGCTCCCCCAAAGAGTACCACAGCCATCCTCAGCAACACTGAGGTCCTGAGCTCCCCCGATGATCATGATGGCCAAGTTTCCATCAGGAAAGCCAACGCAACAAGCTTCTCCAGGAGACTGAGTAGTGCTCCCCTCCAGAGCCAGGAAGCGATGCTCAGAGTGAAGACCAGAGCTCCCCCAGAGTGAATGGAAGCCATTCTCAGTGACAACAAGGTCCCAAGCTCCTTGGAAGACGAAAACAGCCAAGATCATCAGGAAAACCAGCATCACAAGCTTCTTCAAGAAAACCAACAGCTCCTTACAGCTTCTCTCCACTTCCAGCAGGCTCCCAACAGCTTCTACCAGCTCCCATCGGCCTTCCTCCTTCTTCTCCCATTCTGCCTCTCGTGCTGCTGGCAACATTCCTCAGGTGGGCCTCCCACACCCAGCACCATGCTTACTCAGGTCAGCTGGGTGTTACAAGTTGACCACCAGTTGTCAATGCACCACAGATACCCTCAACATCATTTTATTAAAAAGAGAAACCCTTCTATGGACCTTAATAATTAAGCTTAATTGTCAACCTGACTGACATAGGAGACTCCTGCAGAGCTGATGGAGTGATGGGGGACAGTTACCCCCAAATGGTTTTATCTGGGTCCCATGCTGGGGCGTGTTCATGGAGTTGGAGCAGGATTTGAAATTTGTACTTGGTGACAAAGGGTGTAGGGATTCTTGGGCTTTTAGGTTGAATATTCATAGAGAAAGAGTAAGCATAGTAAAATAACAATAATAATATACCTGTAGGCTTCTTTCTTCCTTTCTGCATGTACGGTGGTACACTGTCTCATCTGCCTTTCCTATCAATTCTCTGAAGTTGACAGGACAGAACTGCAAATTTTATAACCTGAAACTTTCTGTTAGGTATGATGGAGTTGAAACCCAAACCCCTGCACATCCTCAGTGAGGCGCAAGGGCAGCATCTCAGAAAGGCCACACAAGAGTAGAAACTTGGGGCTGGGGATTTAGCTCAGCAGCACAGCGCCTGCCTTGCAAGCACAAGGTCATGAGTTTGATTCCCGGTACTGGAAAAAAAACAAAAACAAAACAAAACAATAAAAACAAGAGTAGAAACTCATGAGTCACTGAAGTCATTATGCTGCATCATTTTTTCATCTATTAGAACCTACTTTATTAATAAAATCAAAAATTGTCCTCTGTTTTACTTGATAAGTACACATTTCAGAAACGTATGTCTTCTTTTCCTAAGAATTAATATATCCTAAAAATTATTTCTGTCTTTTTTGTCAGTTGGTACCATTAGGAAAAAAAAATACTCCGTTTAAAAAAATTAATTAATTAATTGTACTTGGAAATATATTTAGCAAAATATCTCATTGGTGCAATATTGATGGAACATATTTTGAAATTCTTAAATGAAATTCTTAAACTGCTCCAAGCAGATTATTCTAGAATAAATATATCTTCTATTTAATTTCATTAGTCATATGCCAGATGGGATTCAGAATCTATTAGATAATATATGGTTTGTAAACTAAAACCAATTTATGAAGTTATAACTCTAAATCGTATTCCTTCCACTGGCTGTCATACATTATATTAACATTTTATTAAATTAATTCACATATTGACCAGGTAATAAGTCAATTACAAATGACCTTTAACAAGTTGATACGGTGGGTAGTTCCTTGACAGATGGTATTTATTGAACACTTTGTTAAACAATTCACATTTGAAATCTCATTTAATCCTAGAAACAATCATATGAGTTCTGCCCACATTTTGTTCATGTGTTAACATTTCAGTAACTTGTGGTACAGAATATGGGTTTAAGAGAAGGATTTAGACCCAGGAGCAGGACTCAAAAGCCAGTACCCTCCTCAGTGTATCACACCCTTCTCTCCGGTGTATAATTTAAAAAGAAACGTGGTTCTTCTCTGTTCACATATAGAATGGAGAAAGTAGGTCATTTCACAGACTTCATGAGGAGGACAAACATACACAGAGACAGATTATTACACGGAGGTGAAATATATCAGTTGAGATTCTCTGGAATCATGGTCTATTCCACTGCCTTTGTAATAAAGAGCAGGATTCAGTGACGTAAAATATGTGATTTACAAACTGCTACCTGTGATTTCTATTTTGCAGTTGAGGTGCGAGATTTAGTTAGCTTGTGTTTCTGGATCCACAAACTTTGTCTCTTCCAATAGCTCTTAAGCAAAGTTATTTAAATTTTTAATATTAACAGCAAACATATAACAATTGCGTCTTTTGTTTTTCCAAGTGACACTATGGAAAAGTTCCGCTTGATAGGAAATTGAGTATAATCAGTGAGTCAAAGTGTTTCTTTTTAGTAACTTTTTCTATAAGCCAGTTGCCGGGCACTGTACCTTGACTTTTCATAAATATCTGAAATGAGATGCATTATAGTATGTGGTATCTGTAGTATGTATGATGGGCAAGATGGCAGTTGGCCTGCACACTATCATTTAAGTTTACCTTGAGTCTAAGACCCCCTAGCTTTACTAACACAAAAGCCCAAAGATATATGCATTTTGATTACAATGAAATAGATCCCAAGGGTCATATAAATGGATACCAAGGTCCTTTCCCCTCTCAAAGTTCTCATCTTATCAACAAGTAGGTTGACCATAGGCAACTCCAGCTTTTCTGCTCTGGTCTGCAGCCCAGCTCCAAATTCTGCCCTCTTTCCAAAAATCCCTCTGTATCATGAAATGCCTAGAAGGTCATGTCCTGATGGTGTCACTGTCTTTGAAGCAACATCTATGCATGAATAAAGCCAAGTACCTTCCAAAACAAGTTGTGTTGCAAGCTGTTAGAGTAACTTTTGACCTAGTATATGTCATCATTATAGTTATAATTTTATGAAGACTGTCACGTACATGCCAACACTACTATAATTGGAAATGCTATAAATTATTCATTGGTGTGGATGTCAATTTAATGATAGTAGTCAATTTATTGGTAAATGTGTTTTACCCTTAATATACAAAGATTATGTTAAGAATAGTGAATTAAGCAGAGAGATCCCATTTTTGTTAGGGGTGATACTGAGTATTGTAAAGGACAATGCAATTTTTTAATAATTTAATGACCCATTCATTAATTTTCTGTTTTAAAGGGTTAGATATATTCTGCCTTATAAGGAAAAGGCAAGGAAGGACCCACTGCATCCTACTCTAAAATAAGTTCCAAATATTATCTGCTCTGGACTACTCTTACCCTTTAGTTCCCTGAAATTCACAGCAAAACAGAAAAATAGATTTAAGCTATTGACATGGCAGTAACTGACAAAAGTTGGTCATGTGTCAAAGAATTGTTTAATAAACAAATTTAAGACTATCTGTTCCAGATTTACATGAGAAACCTTTTCTGGTCATTCTCCGATTCTATTAGATCCAAGAAAGTACCAGGTAGAGATTTGTCCTGTTCAGATCTAAAGCTACCATTTTGCCATTTGTCTTTCAACATTGTTTTCATTCAATCCTTTGTACTAACATGAATAAATCTGAATCATGTGGGCAGTCTTAAAAGGAACAGGACACACAATGAGACACCAGCACACGTATCTCCAAATGGCTTAAATCTAAACAGCAACAACAGCAAATGCTGATGGAGGGTGTGGAGCAACAGGAACTCTTGTGATGACAGTGCAAATGTCACTGCACTTTGCAAGACAGTTTGACAATTCCCGCAGAACTAAGTATATTTTTATCATAGGACCCAGCAGTCACACTCTGGTGTGCATGCAGAGTTGAAAGTTGAAGCCCATACAGAAACATGCACACAAACATTTATAGCAGCTTTATTCATAATTGGCAAAATTTGGAACCAACCAAGATGACCTTGAATAGATGAGTGGATAAATAAACTTTAATAGACTTTAAACTTTAGTGGATAAAGAAACAGAAAAGTGGAATATTATTCAGCACTGAGAAGAAATAACAAATCATGAAAAGGCAAGAAGTAACCTTAAGGGCATACCACCAAGAGAAAGAAGCCAAAGTAGTTTGTGACTCGAACTACTCGACATTCTAGAAACAGCACAAGCATGGATGCAGGAAAATAGATCAGTGTTGCCAGAGATTGAGGGAGGTTGGGAGAGAGATGAATAGAAAGAACACAGGATTTGTAGGGCAGTGAAAATGCTCCGTATGCTACTATGATGGTGGATACAAGTCCTATCACATTTGTCACAGCCTGTGGAATCACAACACCAAGGATGGACCATTTTGTAACTTTGGACCAGGAGCCCGTGGTCTTTGGTTGGTACAGTGTGCCATTGTGGGTTCCTGCCCTGTAACGGACAGGACCCTGGGGTCCAGAATCTGGAGCACGTGAGAAGCTGTGCCTGTGCGGATGGAGACCAGGAATGTGTGGGACCTCTGTACTTTCTGCTCAATTTTACTGTGAACCCCAAACTTTCCAATAGGCAAAATCTATTGAAAATAGACTTGAGGAGGAGGAGAAGAGGAGGAGGAGGAGGAGGGTGGGGAAGAGGAGAGGAAATGAATACAACTGCACCTTTTTTTATTCATTTGATAAATACTCAGTGTGTGACATTCCTCTGGTGCATTTTACTTTACTGTGACATTATGTATACACATTATATATTAACTAACATTTGATAGGCTTTGCTTTCATAAAATTGAAGCCAGAATCTTTCAAGTTTAGACTTTTGAAGAATTTTGCATGAGGACCACTAAGGCGGTCAGGCAAGAGGGTGTTTTGCATGAGGACCACTAAGGCAGTCAGGCACAGGGGTGGTGTGAAGGAGAAAATCTGAGTGCCGCGGCTGACGGAGCCATGGTTGGGTGGAGATAAAGTGGAAATAGCTTGGGGCTATTCCATGGGGGAGGAAAAAAGGATGCTACTTCAAAGGCAGATGGTTTCCCTGAGAGTTTTTTCAGAAAGCTGTAATTTATTCATGTTTAAAATAGGGTGGGGGATATTGTTCAGTGGCACAAGCGTCTGCATGGCAAGCACAAGGTCTTGAGTTCCATTCCCTATACAAAAAAAAAAATAAGAAAATAAAATAAGTGTGATTGGAAGCTTAAGAGTTTCAGCCTATTTACAAGAAGAAACTAGCAGGGCTGAGTGAAAATTTAGAGGGCAGCAAGACAGAAGCAAGGCTGAGGGCCAGGGACAGGGACAGCACGGGCCCCTGTATGGCCTCCCGGGGACAGGGACTCACATGCAGGTCCTGTCGGGACAAGGAGAAAGAACCGAGGGCCTGGCTTTCACGTTTCACATATGTGAACATTCAGGTATCAACTCTGACTCATGTTTGGCTTTAGAAAACTGAAATGGAGTGGATTCTCTCATTCTCTGATAAAATTCAGCAGAATTTTTGCATATAGATGCTCTGCTGACCACAGATAGGAGCATATGAAAAAACGGTTAATGTCCTATTGGTGCTTCCCTCGATAGATTAAGATAGAACTTAAGATCTCAATTGTAAATTTGGGTATATGGCATTAATTAGGGTCAAACTGAAAATACTCTGTTCTCATTATACTATTAAGAATTCAAACTGCATTCATTTTGAATTCATTTTCCCTCTTAATGAGTTGGAATAATATTTTAGTATCTTAATTTATTGAGTCATAAATGGGAAATATATTATCATAAATTAGTAATATTAACTATAATATCCAGGGTAGCTGAAATACAGAGATATGGACAGATAGATTGATTTATTGATATCCTATACCATCTGCTTTTAATGTATACATGACAAGTTCATTGAAGATAGACTTACTTCCTCTTCTCTTTTAAATGGCTTCATCAATATTCAAAAATTAAATCCAAGGAATTCTAAAGTAAAGCACACATGTGCAGATACACACACGAGAAAAAATGACACCCACAAGTTAGCCATTAGTACAAATGGAATATCTTTTCCAAAGAGTTATAATAAATTGGATGTAGACGCAGGTATAGACACACATGTAGTCTGTGTTGCATAGACAGTAACACAGACTTCATCTCTCTAGGGTGGGTGCAAACCACATAAAAGTGGGTAAAACTGTACGTTGGGTGAGGTGGTTTTCTGGCGCATTTTTCTCCTGTCCTCCATTGAGCTGCCTGCCCTCACCCCTGCAGGCTGTGTAGACCACACAGGGGAAGCCAGTACCATCTTAGCCATGCAGTGCTCAGTCCTACCCACTTCCTTCCGGGGGGGTTTCCTCATGGGAAGTGCGACGCACAAACTACCATGCTTATTCTTAAGGGGACCTGGTGCCAATCCTTCAATCCCTGGAGACCACTGAAATTTAAAGAAAGAAAAAGAGCATGACACTGCTGAGTGACACAAGGTGTCTTTCTGTGTGAAACATACAAGCATTCTGACTCCACGAAATGGTGTGTGTACTAACAAACCACTTCCCTTTGTTGCCAGTTTAAATTTTGCAATCGGTCCCATCATCAAAGGGAAATAAGAAGAATGTGAAGTAACACACACTGCAAACACTGTATTGGATTTAGTTACAAAAACTTAAAATTCCTCTTGGATAAAAAAACTAACATTTAATGTGATTTTTGTTGTTGTTAATCAAATACCCAAGTCAAGCACTGCAGCCCTAGGCCTCCTGTGTTTGTCATTGTGAGTGACATTTCTATGTTTGCAGATCTTCTGCCATAAAACCCTGTGTGTCAGTTCTTCTAGTTTCTTCTGGTTCTTTTCAAATATTTGGAGTGTTTCCCTACTAAACAGCATGATTTTAGCACTTCAGACACCAGTCCCGTCACCCTGGAAAGCAGTGGTTAGAATTAGGAAGTCTGAAGAACAGGATTCATTCTAATGTCTTTTCTGCCTCCATCTGTTCCGTGCCATGAGTATATGGCATATTTTTAAAGAAAGAAATGTCTGAGATGCTCATTATGAAGTTAAAATCACCTTTCCAAAATTCTACAGCTTGAAAAAAATACATTTAAATTTTTATTGGTAGGATATTAAAGCAAGCACAGGCAATAAAATCTAAGGAGAACATTTAATTGCTTGCTTCTCGTATCGTATGCCTTAATTCAGTTCAGTGCCATTAATTGTGGCAGAGTCTTCTTGTGAAAAACATGTTTTTGGTTTAGATGGTGCAACCTTGCTCCCTAAGGCCAAAGTGCTGTGCTTTGCTCTTTCAGATAAGGAGACAAGGAGGTATCCAGCTCCTAGTGGACCTGCTGGACCATCGGATGACAGAAGTCCACCGTAGTGCCTGCGGAGCTCTGAGAAACTTGGTATATGGCAAGGCCAACGATGATAACAAAATCGCCCTGAAAAACTGCGGCGGCATCCCCGCACTGGTGAGGCTGCTCCGCAAGACCACAGACCTGGAGATCCGGGAGCTGGTCACAGGTGAGGACCACTCGTTACTAAACATTCTGTTTCATCCCAAGGTAATTTTCGACTATCCAGCCCGGTAGCAGGTATGCAAACCAAGTATTATAGCCTGAGGCTGTCAGAAAGCTAATAACACAGGTAGCCTCGATTTATGTTCTCAAATGAGTGAACAGTGGGCAAGAATATTAGATGTAACACATGTGGATTGGTCATATTAAATAATTAAAATCCTGTAAATGTAGCCTTCACTAGTGTTCTCTGATCATATTTCAGTGTTTGTCATTGGATTTATAGGTAGTTGAGGATCTTATAATATCTACAGGCCATTATTAGGATAACACTAAAAGTAATTGGTAAAAACCCAAAACATGTGAGTTATGGGTAATAGAGTATATATTTAGGCTTATAGTGTGGTTAACAGTGGAGAGTGTATTGTACCTACAAGTTAATTTATTAAGTAAAATATTTATGCCTACTCAAAATCCCAAAGTTATATTACTACATATTCAGGAATATTTTGGAAGTTAACATTAGAGAAACTTCTTTTTTATTTTAAAGAGAAAAGAACAAAGACAAAAACAACACAACACAAAAACATGAAGAATTTCAAAACAAAATGATGGGAAATTAACAGTGGTTGTTGTATTACATATAATAAGTCAGACCCACGTGTGTAAACATCATGTTGTCTCCCTAGTTTAAGAACCTGAAAGAGTAAATAAAATCTGAAAGGTACAGTAAATATTGTGAAAGGGAAAGAAACTGCTCAAAAGGAAAAAACAACTGGGATGAGGGAAAGGAAGAAAGAAAGAAAGAAGGAAGGGAAAAAGAGAGAAAGTTCATGAGCACACACTTTAGGTTTTTGTAAGATGGAGATAATTATAGTGCTTTATAGAGTCAGGAGAATTTAATGAATGAGAACACCTAAAGCATTCAGCATATACACCTTCTTTAGAAGGCATGGTGACATGGGAAACATTAGCAATTGGCTGTCATTCCTCACTTTTTTTACTAGTACATCATGAATACTTTCACTTTGGGTAGTTGATACCTGTACAGAGCACACCTCAATTCTTTTTGCATTCCTTTCCCTTCGCCACCTCCCACTCCCTTCCTCAGTCCCCTTTCCATATGCAAAACATCTATCTCTTTGTTTCCTATTGGCTACTTCTTATTTTGATTTTATTTGTACTTTGCATTTCTCATATAAGTGAAACAATGCAGTATTTAAATTTGTGGGCCTGGTTTACTTCATTTAACATTATGGATGAAAGGTGCATCTATCTATTTAAATTTTATACCAGAGTAGTACTCCACTGTGTGTAAACATCACATTTTCTATATCCATTCATCTGTTGATGGACAAGCAGGCTGCTTCCAAGATTTAGCTATTCTGAGTTGTTCTGCTCTAAACATGGGTATGCATGCATCACTGTAATATGATGGCTTTATATCTAGTAAGCGTAGAGCTGGATCAAACAAAATGTCTACTTTTTGTTTTTTGAGGAATGTCCATGCTGATTTAATTAGTGGTTGTACTAGTTTACATTCCCACCTATAATGTAGAAAGCATCATTTTTCCATACAACTTTGCCAGCATTTATTATTATTTGATTTCTTGATGATAGTTATTCCTTTTGGAATAAGGTGGAATCTCAGGATTGTTATAATTTGCATTTCTTTAATGGCCAGCAATGTTAAACATTTTTTCATGTACTTATTGGCCATTTCTATTTCTTGTGAGAAGTGTCTATTCATTTCATTTGCCCATTTTTTGATTGGGTCTTATTTTAAGGGGAATCTAACTTTTTGAGTTCTTTATATATTCTATATATTAGTCCTCTAACTGAAAAGTAGCTGGCAAATTTTTTTCCTATTCTGTAAGTTGTCTCTTCATGCTGTTGGTTGCTTCTTTTGCTGCATAGAAGCTTTTTGATTTGATATAGACTGACTCATCTGTTGACTGGAGCTTTACTTGTTGGCATGCTGATGACATAGATGGCCCCAATGTGGAATTCCAAACTGCTAGCTTCTGGTTTACCAAAGCACCGTGATAAACTGGGATTGTCAACTGCACTGCAAATCTGACTCTCCAAAAGATCTTTTAAATATCCGCTATCCCACATACCTTCTGTCAATTCTAAAATTTCTTTCTATGCTGATGAAGTATATGCAAATTTATTTTAAAAAATATGTTACTCAAGCCACAGTATCATAAATATTTATTCAGTACTGGGTCAATTCCCAGCTTCAGCATAATTTTTAAATTTTTCACCCTTTGAAGTTGCTGCATCTCTGTCTCATTCTTAGCTGAATCACAGCGAGATCTCTGTTTTTCCTTTCTTTTATTTTTCTTCTTGTTAGCAGATAATTATCTTTGTAAAAACAAATAATTGTTAAGGATTACCGTACTATTAATATTTCTCACGAGAAACTATCATGGATCAGGCAAGGTAGAATTATCATTGGTCACACAGTAGATGTCTAGGACAGTTCAGAGAGGTGTAATGTTATTAGAAAGTTCCCTACTTTGATGGTCATGAATGTCCACTCTTATTTTCATGGGTTCTAAGTTGGAAATGGCTCACTCTGCCTGTGGGTGCGCAGAGCCAGAGGAACAGAAGACCAGTGGAAAGCTTTATGCACACTCCATATACATCCATGTCACACTTCAGAAAGAATTGGATTTTGCTAAAAATTGGAGTACTCCAATATAAAACCCTGTCCAGAAGTCCCCTCTGGGTAGCTCATCTCATTGCCAAGAAAACTCAGCTACAATTGAAAACTCGAGCTTACTATGGACTTTAAAAAGGAACAAAATATAATGCCCTGTTACATGAACCCTTCCAGGACAGCCCTGTGCCGTGTGCTCTGCTGAGAGTGGAGCAGCTATAAAGAAACTGGTAGCATCTGTGAAACTCCCTCAGCGCTACTTCTGACAGATCCAGGAGGTCCCTACTTTATACAGAGCAAGAGCAAAAATTTCTATGGGAGCCCGTTGGGAAACCTCAATGGCAGATAACCCCTTGAGAATGTCAAGAAGTTTCCAAGTACCTTAGGTCCATGCTACCACCTTAGAGAAGGACTTGGGAAGATAGTATCTGTGAGGACATTCTAGTGCTAAAGGGACTATTACTGTGAGCCAGTCTAGTAACCAAGCCTTCTCCATTTCCGTGGTGGCAAAAATCTGAGGTCCCTGTTAACCTGTAGGACCCACCTGACTTCTATTCAGATATCGCATCAGTAATGCAAATCTAGCTGAAGCTGGCTCTGAGGCCTGAACCAAAACAGACTCACCTCAGAGAACCTTAGCATGAGTCATTTTCATCTTCAGCACCAGCCCATGGTCATTGCTAATGAGCTATGAGCTTGGATTCTGCTGGTTCCTACAGAACTTTGGGGAAATTTAACACAGTTTAACTCCACGGTCATCAAATCCTCCATCTCCCTTCTTTTTCATTCTGTTGCTACTCCCCTTTCTCTGAGACACTTGTCTCTGCCCCAGTCTGATGGATTTCTTAGTATAGAAAGCCCTCTGGTGTGACTGCAGGAGCTTCATCCATTGCTCAGTCCTGAATTTCTAAATGCTTTGGAATTTCCGCAGGTGTCAGGCATGGTAAGCCACACTGATGCTTCGGCCAGCACCTGTTGCATGGTCAGCAAAGCTCTGCTCTGAAAGGTCAGCAGTGTGTACTGCTGCTGCTGAATACTCAGAGATGTCACTTACCCCACATGCTCTCATTTTATAACTTTCTAGATGAGCAGCAAGAAAGTCGATGGCTTTGGAAGATGGAGTAAAATATAAAAGAATAAGGGCTCGGCTCACTTCTTCTGTCACAAGGAGCTGCCACAAATCCTTTTGGGAATTAAGTTAGATATCCAAGCATGAATTAAATAAAATATTGACTTCAGTGTAACAGCTATGCCTTTTACCTCCTTTAGAATTCTCCAGCAGACCTAATGCAGGGCTCAGCAAAGAATAATGACTGCATCCAGGAGCCCCTCCCCTCCCCGGAACCTGCTGTTTCTCTTGCCTTCTGTTTCCTTCCCCTCGCACTCCACGTGCTCGGGAGCTCCTCCCCACTGGGAATATCTACCGGGGGACGACAGAGAGGCCCTTCTTTGAATTGTTCCTCAGATGTTTATAAACTAGGGTGTGCTGTAAACAAGTACAAAATTAAAAATAACAACCGTAGTGATTCGCTTTAAACAAAGGAGATTTTAGATGAAACCTAGGTGTATATCCAGGAGTTCAGGTACTGAGAAGGCCAAATTGCAAAATAATAGAAGATGCAAAGAAAGAAATGATCTGGGAAAGCTTTGAATTATTTCTCGAATATTTCTTGGCAAACTGTTTGAACAATAACAATAAAACGTTAAAATTGAAGTATTTACATACATTTACATCCAACCTATAAACATACATGCTGAAAATAACACCGCCTGTCTGCGCTGCAGTATCTATTCACAGCAGAACATATTTTGCCACTGCCTGTGAGGCCTTGCAGTAAATAATTTTCTTCCTATGCAATAATTACTATGAGATGATGATCAGAATTTTATTTAAATCCAGCTGAAGCTATTCTGCACTAGCCATTACTCAAAATGCTCTTAAGCAAATAAACTTTGATTAGAAATGCTGCCTGTCCTTCAGGCTTGACTAATACAATTTTTCTCTCTCTAAATACGGAAATAATAGACCTAAATTTTGAAATACCCAACTACAGATTTCTGAGTGTTGTACAAATCACAATAAAACAGTTTTTATTAAACCATAAAACTTGATAAATAAGTTTTATTTGGACTGAAGGCAAATGTCCTTGAGAGCTTTCTTCTCCTTGAGTGGAGAGAGTCCTTGAGTCTTCCGCTTTGCATACCCAGGGCTCTTCCCTTTTAATTAAGGCACCAGCCACCGACCCGCCTTGTGCAGGATTTCGGTTTGCAATTGTTCCTTCCTCTCCGCGATCTCCTCCCAGATCCTCGGGTCTGGAGCACCTTTGGTTATCACTGTCTAGACCTGCCTCCTGTGGGCGTGGGTCAGAGCAGCACATGCATGGGAATTCATAGAAGCGCCTCAAAAGAGGCACTCAGGAGATGAAACCCTGAAAATGTCAGGCTTAAACTCTCACACGTGACTGATGAATACTACATAGGGAATTTGGAGGAGAACATTATTTCCTCAGGAAGATTTTCTATAATTTTATCTTTGATTTTCAAAAATTCTCTGATGATATCTGATGATATACCTAACTGTATGCTTTTTCTAAATTTGTTGCTACTGAGCACTTTCAATTTAAGACATCGCCTTCTTCAGTTACAGAAAATTGTTCTTTAAAAAAGTAGAAACAGCTGGGCAAAGTGGCACAGGCCTGCAGTCCTAATACTCAGGAGGCTGAGACAGGAGGTTTACACCAAGTTCCAGGCCAACCTGGGCTACATAGTGAGCTGAAGCCCAGGCTGAACTACATAGGCAGACCCTGACTCAAAAAGACAAAAAATAATAAATTCACAAGCCTGTCTTTTCTGTCCTCTCACTTTGGAATTAGACATATTTGAGACCTCTTGAAATATTCCTCTCTCTTATACTTTCTTATATAATTTGGAGTCTTTTTGTCTTTTTATCATATAACCTGTGAGTGATTTCTCTAATTCTTAGCATTTATTTCTAACATGTATTTGCCCCAATTGATGTATAAGACTTTTTTTTTCTTGCCAGGGGCTATGCAAGATATACTTTTTTTAATTCTGAAAAATAATCTCTGCATTTTTTACTTCTATTTTCATTTTATGAATGTAAATTATTCAATAATTTCTCCAAGAGATGATTTAAAGATAGTTTTCTTTTGTAGCATGAATTATCTGTTTCCTCTAGTGTCAGTTTTTTCTGATTTTTGTGCATGCATTTCTCATTGATTTTACAGGCCTACTTTAAATATGTGGTAAACTTCAATTTCCATCTTATTTTGAAGACAGAAGAACTGTGGATTTGCAGTTAAGTGTGTTAACTGTGAAGCAAAGGTTTGTCACGAGTGAGAAGGAAGGGTGAGCTTTAGCATGGGGAGTCCTCTAAGGGGCCAGTTAGGAGCGTTCTTCTCCAAGACTTTGATATCCAGGTAGCTTTTCAGTTTTCTTGAATGCAGTCAGTTTCTCTGGAGACTCTACTGAGTTGTGAGCTTTGTTTATTTGTCTGGCCTGGAGTGAGGCTCTAGCACTTTCCTGGCTACCAAGTATTCTTCATACTCATGTGGGACTGGAGAAGGCGAGGGTGATGGACTGTTTCTTTTCCAAACCTTTGTGGCCTCCTTTCCCATTTCTACACCCATGCGCCTGCCATCTCTGAGGAGGAATCTTTCTTACATTTCTAAGAAACCTGAGACACAGCCTGCTGTGTGCATAACCCAAGCTGAGCTGGCTTCTCTGTGAGCTCCACCAGTCAGCTCATCTCCATCTGTATTTGTCTTGTGGGGAAATGCAATTGCTCATCTACCAAATTGCGTCTTTTTATCTTCCTTATTCCATTAGAGCCCTAATAAATAACATCTTGTGCCCTGCATGGGTTCTGAACAGTTTCTAGTAAATATTACTAAACATTATCTCTCTTGCTCATGCAATCCAGGTTGGAGGCCTTGCTGTGAGTCTGTCAGCCAAGTGAGCTTGCTAGCTCATGGAAAGTCTGAGTGGCAGTATCAAACACTCTGCAGGGAAGGGCTCACTGGGACAGAGGAAAAGCAGTCTCCTCTTTCACATCTTCCAGCCTGTTTTCCTCTTTCCCTATTTTTTCTGATTGCCCAGAGTCATTGTCTGCTCTCCTCAAAGTAGGAGCTGAGCAGTTTCTCAGGATGATCTTTCTTCCATCTTCATGGAGTTTGAGGGATCAGTTGATTAGCAATTCAGACCAGAAGGCACTGAAATGGGTCAAAAGAGCAAATTATTTAAATCAAACTCAGATCACCATGGTCCCATGGTTTAAAATTAAATCCTAATTTTATTTCTTATCTTGAGTAATATCCAGCCACATTGTCTAACATAGCATATTAGAGATTCTGCAGCAGAATTAAGCAACATCACAAAGATAAAAATGAATAGAGACATTCCAATAACAAAATGCCAGAATGTGGAGATGCCCTGAATGTTAATATAAACTCTACCAGATATCAAATTCCCAAGGAGAAATTAAAAATCAAAGTTTAAATCCCCATTCATGTTGAAGTGCAAAGACATTAAAGTTCAAAGGAATTAAAGTAAAAAAATCAATATCTCTTGCCACTGTATGTCTGAGTTCAAAGCCCACAATTCCTCAGTTAACTAAATGTAAAGCCATCATCCCCAGATTTCTCCTCTGCACAGTCTCAGCCACTAAGATTGCTATGTCTCTGAGGGGTCAGTTCCTTAGGAGCTGAGTTCTGGGCTGCCTCACTCTGGAATCAGCTGCATACTTCCGTGGCCTGGGAAGATACACTATTTCCTTCCAACACTGATTCACTACTTCGTTCAAGTGTGGGAGCACTGCTCCCTGCCCACTAGACTTAAAAGACAAAGCATCACAAGCCCTAGAGAAGTCATCCCAAGCATAGGTGTGCACCAGAAGCCAGCCCTTGCTGCAACTGTGGCAAGAACTCAATGAAGTCTGCATGGGTTCCCTGTTGCTGCTATAACAAACCCTCCACAAATGCAACAGCTCACAGTAGCACAAATGCATGAACATGCAGTGCTGCAGATAAAAGGCTTTCACAGATCTCACTGGAGGAAATGCTTATTTTGACTCATGACTTCAGGAGTTGCAGTCCACAGTCCGTTGGCTTCATTGCTTGTATACCAGTGGGAAGGCACCCCATTTGAGTGGGAACAGGTAACAGAGGAAAAGTGTTCACCTCCTGATGTCCAGGAAGCAGGGAGAAAGACGGTCCCAACATCCCCTTCAAGAGCTCGCCCCCAACAACTTTCCACTAGGCCTCAACTCCTCAAAGTTTCGCCACCTCCCAGCAGCAAAACAGGCTGATGGACAACCCTTTGAGGGATAATCCAGGTCCAACTCTAACATGGAAACTCTTGTGGAGAGCCATTTCCTTGCCTTTCCCAGCTTCTAAAAAGTGCCTACATTCTTGACTTGTGACTTCCTTCTGTATCTTCAAAGCCAGCCGCACTGCATCACTGGTCATTCATTTTTAGTCACGTTTTCCTGGGGCCACTGCCAAGAATGATGTCCATGGACCAACCTCGGACATTTAAGGAGCTGTGTGACAAACCGAGCCCAACTGGTAAAGATGGGACCATCTCTAGGATCATCTCACTGTCTCAAAATTCATCACCTCATCCCACCTCTACCATCCCTTCTGTCATGGAGGGAGAAGAGTTTGGGTTCAGAGAATCGGGATGTGGACCTCTTGAAGCACCATCACGCTAATGACTGCAGCATGTGGAGGAAGACAGTAAAGGAAGATTTCTTGGCTTTAGTCAGTCAAGTGGTGTCCGTTTGGTGGCTGGCTTCAAGTAACCATGATCTGTGAACTTAAAGTCAATCAAGGGAAAAATGTCTAGAAGACGGCTAATTTGGGTACTAAGCATGTACCGATTGAATGGAGATTTGTCTATGCATACTGTCTCTTCTTTTGAAAAGTGAAATTGTAGACACTGACGCCATCTCACCTTAGTGATATCCTGGCTGCATTCCACCCCAGCCCCATCATCAAGTGTATGAGCCATGGTTTGATCAAGGAGAGAGAAGAACTGGGAATGGTGCAGGAAAGGGATTTACTGTCCGAATTCAGCCCAGCACTGCAGTGGGAGCTGCCCAGGCTTTTCCTATGCATCCAGCAATGGGATGAAAGTTGACCTTGGCCAATGGGCAGCAGTCTGGAAGAAAAGCCAGATGTGCAGCACAGGAAAGCAAGGACCAAATGGTGCCTAGGAGGACAACTTACATCCCTCTTCAGCTTGTCAATGGTTGTATTTCATCTTCAGGACTAATGCCCAAAAGCTGGTGTCCTGTGCCCTAGGATATGCCTGTGCCTGGACCCGGGGCAGCTGAAAGAGGAGATGTGGTAGGAGCTGGTGTAGCTCTGGACCCACGTGCTGGCCTCACCCCAGCAGTGAAGCAGCAGAGGCGTGCAATGCTGCCCTCTGCCTGCAGCCCTCTAAGCCCGCAGCCATAGCTCTCACAGGCACATGAGAAACGAGGTTGGTCCATGGACAGCTTTCAGCTGGAACCAAGCAGGGAGTGTTAACATTTATGCCTGCGTAAGCCAATCTTCTATCCCTTCTCCATTAACTGTGCCATCGGGCACAGTGTGGCGATGTTTCCAGACATACATGCACATCATTTCCTGTATTTTCTATTTTTATTGCTCTTCAACTGCTCTTTATTGCCTAACATGAGAAGTAAGATAGTCCCTGCATTTATTATACAACAAGAAAAAGTAAACATTCCTGAATAGCCACACTTGCCAACTACTGTCCTGTTTGCCTTCACATCTACTGTTGCCTTGAATCCACCTGATGGGCTCAGATGGAAGGGGCTTGCTCATACACCCTGCTGGTGTGTGGGATACTGCCAGTCCTCTGTTTCTAAATCGTTTGGTTTATAGCAATAATTTGCCCATTTCCCCAATCATAAGAGATCTTTGAGACACTTAATCCAGAAAATAGTCTTTGTACGCAAGATCTCTGCAGTAATAGTCCAGGAATGCACACACTCAGTACACCCATCTGGTGGTTAGTAACATCGTGTATGTTTGAGGATTCACATTTTCTACTAGCACAAACAATTATGGGAGGACACCACAGGGAGGTGCTTAGGAGACAGGCACTTTGAGAGATACCAAAGCAGTTTGTCACTAATACAAACAACATTATCCAGTGAAAACAGTTAACCAGTGTACCATTTTTGCAAATTAGGATG
The DNA here is from genome assembly GCF_000276665.1 of Chinchilla lanigera. Lineage (NCBI taxonomy): Eukaryota > Metazoa > Chordata > Mammalia > Rodentia > Chinchillidae > Chinchilla > Chinchilla lanigera. The sequence goes on along the minus strand of NW_004955426.1, from coordinate 829,763 downwards.
AATTTGGGGTTATCTCACTTGCCGACATGCTTACTTGAATGAAAGAGAAAGCAATGAAATAGCTTCAAAAGAATATGACAGAAATTGCCTGTAACAGCCCCCACTTACAGCCCACAGTAAGCAACCGTTATTAGGAATACTATTTGGGTTGAAGCTTGCAGTTAGGATGGTCTACTGCTCCCACACGAAACTTCTGCAGGTTTCACTAAAACCCTCTGTACACCAGTCGGAGCATGTGATCATCTTGCATTTCACACACTGCCAACAGGAAACGTTGGCTACTCCTGAGCCGTCTGCCGTTGTCAGTATTCATCTCCACGGCCATTCAGCTGGTGATGTACAGTGTATCTGATGTGACCTAGACTTGTGTTTCTGGGCATGCCAAAACTTTATAAAGGTTCAAGCAAACATATTGGTAGGAGCTTTTCTGGTTGTTTATTTGTCAAAATTGAAATGTGTGCTGCACTCTTTGCTCATTAGGTTTGACAATGCTTAACTGATTTGTGACTCTACTTTGTGGCTCATGAGTTACAAGTTAATTAGAAACACTTTTCCTTAATTATATTTGAGAGTTTGTTCCATTTGCTCTACAAAAATCACAAAAATTGCATTAACTAGTGTTAACAAACACAGCATAAAAACCCCCACTGAATCTCAGAGGAGAGGGGCAAATTACAGAATGTCTAGATCCCTCACCTCCACCTGGTTTCCTTTCCAACAGATGGTTATTCTCAATGAAGTATCCAGAATAAACTTCCTTCTTAGTTGTGCCTTAGAGGATGAAACCATCCTGACAGAGAAGCTTCACTTTCACGTGTGCTAAGCTACTTTCACTTAGTGATGGCTCTTCCAGTGGGTGCCCGTCGTCACTGATGGTGTATTTACCATCCCAGTAGCTCTGGGCCATTAACCCCATCCCCCCTTTAAAGGGAATTGCTGGAGGAAGGATCTCTAAGAAATAATTTCTTATCAAGGGACCTGTATCTTAGGAGATCTGTAATTCCAAGAAAGCATGGAAATTGCGTTTCGCAGTTGGCCTGCCTGTCTTCCTTTTTTCTCATCTGCGATCCCAAGATGTGCCTGAGCAACACTGCACTTGGTGTGACCAGTGACATAAAAGTGATGCAAACCTGAGCCCTGTCCTCAAGGAGTGGCCCATGGAGTCTGAGAGGGGGTGGGTACCTGCTCTATAAGATGAACACTGAGAAAGAACTCACAGGAGGAGACGGTCTTCAATGGAGAGCTCAACGAAGATTTCATGAGGAATATAGTTTTTGAAATAGATTTTAAGATATGCATGGGTTTTGCCTTCAGGTAGTAATAGCAAGAAAAGAAGAGTTGAGAAAGTCATGGGTGTAAACTCCCACAACAGTCCTGTAATAAGACAGGATTGAAACGGAGTCATACTGCTGCTTGGTTCTTGAAAACACATTCAAACAAACGCACATTCATTCCCACTCCAAATAGATCCCTTCTGCGTGTCCACCACCCTCTCCCTTATCCAGACCCAGTGCCACCTGCTTCGAAGGACATAGTCTGTTTCTCCATCCATGTCTACTTTTGAATGTGATGTGCTTGTTACTTTTGGATGGAGAAATAATAAATGAGGAAGAGCTTATAAGCACACGAACATTGCTAACTGTATTTCCAGTATCAGCAGTGTCCTCTTCAATGAGAAAAGAAAATTTTGTACCCACTACTAACTCAAGAGTATGTGAATCAACTAAGGAAGATTAATTAATCTACTTTGCAAATGATAGCTGTCCAACTGAAAAGTTTGGAAACTTTTTAAAAGTTATTGAAAAAAATATAAAGCCTTGAAGTATGAAAGTGTTCAGTACTTTGAGTACTGCCTTCCATAGCAAACAGATGTAGTGCTTAAAATAATGATATGTTTCAGCCTAAAAAGAGTCACTGAATTTTCTCTGACTTGCATGCATATTGAATTTTTTTTAGAGAATGAATTTTAATTCAGAAATTCAACTTCATTTTCAAGTGACATAGCTGCTCTGTTCACGAATACAGTTCCTGAAGCTTATCTGCGCACTTAATTAAAAACAAACATGAGGCCCACTCAACTCTGGCTTCCAGATATATTTCACAGTTTACTACATTTTTGCATTCACAAGTATCAGTACTAAAAAAAAAAAAAAAAGCTCTTTCCAGTCTTCAGATTTTATGGCAAGAGATCTTATTATAGATTAAAAAGAATGATCTCTTGTCCTTCACAGTTTGTCCAAAATTCTTTCCTTCTGCAGTGAGCAAGAAGGAATAATACGGTTGAAAACCTGAGGCTGAGAAATGCAGACTTGAAAGCATTCAGAAAACTTCTTTTAATAAGAAAAGAACTTGGACATTAACTCTAGCAGCTTTTGTTGTGTCAGTTCTTTGTTTTTTAATTGATTTTATAATCTTGATGTAGCAGATGTTTCATTGTGTACTGGTTCCAAACATGCTTAGGGCAAGGAAGAAAAAAAAAGTTTGAAAATAGGAGAGGGCAAGAACGTTGCTTTTCTCTGGCTGTGGATCCACAACTGCAGGATAGCTTTCCTCTCCTAGCTGCTCAGCTTGGATGCTGTTTTCTGTTCTTGACCCTAGGAGCGTTTCTGAGTTGTGTAATTGCCGTATACCCTACCGCATCCATCCTGCACTGAAGACTGTTATGGTTTAGATCAAGAATGACCCCCGCAAAGCCTTGCGTATTTACAGCTGGGCCTATTGGAAAGTGCTTGGGTCATGGGGGCTGTACTAGCTGACTTGCTGTTAGGAAATGTGGCCTGGTTTGTGGTGGGTCGCTGGGGGCGTGGTCTGAAGGAGTCTATGGCCCACCCAGCCTCCTCCCTTCTTTGCTTTCTCATCTCCATCCCTTAAGCAGCTTTCCCTTTCCTATGCCATTTCTGTCTTGGAGCCAGCCCACCATGGGCTGTACTTTTGAGCCAAAATAAACCTCTCCTCCTTCAAGTTGTGGGTATCAGGTGTTTGTCCCAGCAATGAGGAAAGTGACTGAGATAAGGACGTTTATGAGTAGAACAATATGAAAGTACTTCACCTTCCACACCATCTTTGGGAGATTCCTGAACACTTTGTTGCATTAACAGAAATTAGAAATTTGTATTTAATACATAGTTCTGCTTATGAGACAAGCATGGATCATTTAGACTCATTGAACAATTTATCAATTTAGTAACTTTCTGCAAAACTGCCCTTGCTATTAACTTAGTCATTAGAGTGTAAAACACAGATGTGAAATTTTATTGTCATGGAAAAACTTCACATTGAGCATAGCTAGGTATTCCTAACTTGAATCTAATGAAAATAGGATTGAAAGAAAGGATCTTGTGGTCTCAAAATGGGGACTATCCCCAAAACAAGCATTAAATCTGACTCGATAAGTCACACGTTGAGTAATTGGAAAGGAATACCTCTCCAAAATTCACTGATCAGCCTCCAAACACCAGGGTTTTATTAAAAATCCCTTTACTTCCAGAAAGTCCTCACATCAACTTTAGGTAGCTTTGCTAATACTTCTTTTAGGGCTCCTGTGTAATAAAACTGTGTTGCTATGGAAATGGCTGTATCTATGCAAATTACTTTTTGGAGAATCATCAGGCCTCAGAAATTCTGTCTGACGTGAAATTTACAAACTCTCCAGCCCACAGCTATCCTTGACATTGTTTTGCCGTTTTAGCTGTCCTTACTTTTGCTGTCTGTTTTATACAAAGGTAGCATTAATGAATCCTTGGAAACCACCAGCAGTAAGAGTTGTGGACAGGAAGTTAGAGATGTTACCTACAATAACAGTTCTGAGGGCACCTGTGAGTTGTAGAAGAACAAAACTACCTAAATGTGGATGGAGGAAGACACAGGTAGAGGTCAAGGGAAGCCTACTCAAAGCACCAAGTATCTTCTATCCATCCCTCTCTTCTCAAAAATAAAAGCCACTAGATTGCATATGCAAGCATGCACACTAACACAGGTATGCACACAGAAGTGTGAACCCACAGGGAGGCAAACACACCTGTAAAAACACTTACATAATTCAAAATATGCCCACACAGACACACACATATACACCCAGGTGTGCAATGCAGGTCTGCCTGTGCAGATGTACACACACCAATATACATACCTCACTTAGGGAGCCCTTGGGGTTTTCACACATTTACACTCCTTCTGTGGTCCCCCTCGCTACTCTGCCCTGCAGATGAAGTTCTATACTGAAGGACCATTGTCTCTAGCTTCCTGTCTCCTTTTGCACATATTTTTTATACCCAGGCCTCAAATGAAGCTCCCCAGTGTTCCTCGGGAGAGGCAGGTGTCCCCAAACCTGCTTGTTGGTGCTGCTCCGCAGGGCTTCATGTGTGCTGCTTTGCCCCTTGTCCGAGGTCTCACTGCTGCTTCCTGGGCAAAGGACCCACAGGTGTTTGCAATGAGCCCCCAGGAGGCAGTAGCTGTGGTGTTGTATGTGACCTAGAGAGAAAGAATGGCTTACTGCCTTTTGCATTACAGTTTGCACAAGAATCCCAGAAGAGTGCTTCACAGGCTACAGGCATTACACAAATAGCCTTTTCCATCCTGACCTCTTTCCCTAAGGTGGAGACATGTTTCTGGTTGCTGGGCTGGGACTGATTCACATGGCAGCACTACCCTAGCCCTTGAGTCCACCCTTCCCATCACTGTACCCTGCTTTTGGTGCCTAGTGGCTGATTTCCCATCAGGTCAGTTCCCTCTAAATTTTGTTACCCAAAACCTCCAGGGTTCACATACTATAGTTTGAGTACTCCTTATCTGATATGCTTGGAACCAGTAGCATTTCTGATTGTGGACTTTTCATATTTGAGAATGTTTGCATACACTTCATGAGCTACCCTGCAGATGGGACTCAGATCTAAACAGGAAATTCATTGATGTGTCCTATACCTTGTATGAAGATACTTTCACATACTTGTGTGTGCAACAGAGTTTGTGCATTGAAGCTAAGGAAGCAGGAGGTTCTTTTTCCCCATGGGAATGCTGAATAAATAGTGTGCTGTGCACCTGTGTTTTGACTGCATCCTGTCGTAAAAGGTCAGGCGTGGAATTTTCCACTTGTAACATCGTGTTCACACTCCAACGTTTTCTCCCAATTTGGAAGCATTTTGTATTTGAGATTTTCAGGTGAAAGATGCTCAGCCTGTAGCAGACTCTGTGAGCCCTGTGTCTCCAGGCTGCCAAGGGTGCTGCGTGTGTCTGACCTCAGCACGCAACCACCATCAGCTCCAATGTGAGCCAGCTCCCTGACCCATGAACTTGCTGGTTCGTGTCAGTTCAACTACATGTATTTCAGTTTGGTTCTGTAGGGATCCAGGTCGTGTTTCCAGTGTTTGGCTAAAGGTGGCAGGATCAAGGGAGTGTCCCCAGTAAGACTTTGGACAAAGATGGGAAAGGCCTCATCCTTCCAGCCAGTTGGGGTCCCGCTCTGCCCCACATCCTGTCTGAAGAGGACGGGGATAAGGGGTAAGGACCAACTTGCTCCTTACAGATACCATTTTATAGAGGTGCTGCAGTATATGAGGCACAGGGGTCTGCTTTATACTTCCAGTTACTACACGGAGCAACTCAGAATGCCACTTTCTAAACACATTACATTTAAGGCCATGTAACTCCTTCCTTTGCTAGTTGAAGAATCAGTGCCCTGGACTCAGCCTTCCTTCAATAAAGGTCAATGATGTCATTTCCTCAGAGAGCAGAGCCCTTAGTTAATTCTTCTCAGTAGAAGAAAAGTAGGTCATTGTTATCATCCTCACGATAAGATGAAGAGACATTAAAAGATTAATGTCACTTGTCCCTAACTAGAAGTTCTTCTTTGTTTATACAGAATACTAATATAAGCCAGAACCCACAGAATCATTTTAAAATACAGAAATACTCTCTAAGCCAATTATATATATTTTTAAATGTTGGACATTATCCAGAGTTGTCTGTTCTGGGAACTTTTAAGCCTTTAATGGGAGGTGTAAGACAGATGTGTTCTTATACTTCAAACTTACTACATTTTAGAAATGAAAGTCAAAAAATGAATTTTTAAATCATACCTTCCATAAAAATAAATCCCTTTGTGAAAAGAATAGAAAATTGGATAAATTACAGAGATCACTGTTACATGTAAATAAATATGAATATTTAAAGATAGTTTATATTTTCAATGGTAGTATTATTTTAGAGAACATAATAAAATGCTCTTAGTTTTCAAAATAAATATCCACATGATTTACCTTGATATTTGCCCATCCAGGAGGTTATAACTGAGAAAATTTGGAAACTTATCTGCTTATTGCTGTACTACTGTCCCTACAAAGAGTTCTCATCTCTGTGGGGTAATTTACTGTAGTTCCGTAGTCCCAGAAACATCATTAAGACATTCTTTCTAACAGCTACATTTAAATAGAAGGTCAAGAACTTATTGTGTTTGTCTTCCTTGTGCAATAAATAGATAACCATCCTTACATTCTTATACATATTGAAATGATTAAATGTTATGATCCTTCTTAGTCTAATTAATGGGAATGACAAAAATTTATGTACTATATATTTCAAATTTTATATTCACTTTTCAAAAGAGTAAAGTTCCATGAAGCTCTATAGACTTCTCTCTTCTCAAATAATGAAGGCTTCCTTGACTGCTGTGGCCTAATTTTGTCAGTACTGCTTTGCCGAGGAGGCATTGCTCCTCATGCTCCTCCCACCAGGGTTGGTAGGACAGACTTTCTACCTAGGATATATTACAGATGTTTGACGTCATCTCTGTCTATCACAGACATTAATCTTTGGCTCCCTGAGAGAAAGAGCAGTTTCCTATCATATTTGTGTCCACAGTGCTCAATTCAGAGTACCATAGGAGCTTAGTAAATTGCTCTTTCTTGAGATGTAAGTATGAAGTGTCTTCCAGAGACTTACATATTTTAGGGCTTGACCCCCAAATGCAGTTGTGTTCAAAGATAGGGCCATGAGAAGTGAATGAATCATGAAGGTACTAATCTCATCAATGCATTAAGCCAGTGATGGGTTCATAGCTGTGCAGACTATTAGAAGGTGAGGTCCAGATGGAGTAATTAGGTCACTAGACGCCTGCCTTTAAGGGGTGTATCCTGTCCCCAGCTCCCTTCTGTTCTCTGTATGGTTCCTGGCCACCATAAGATAAGCAGCTTCCTCCACCAATGTCTTCTGCCATGATGTTTCTTCCATAGAGCCAACCAACCATGAACTGAAACATCTAAAACCATGAGTACAAATAAACCCTTCCTCCTATAAATTGTGTCTCAGCAACAGAAAGGTGATGAATATACTCTTGTATTGATTTGTTGGAAACTTTTCCAGTGCTCCCCGTATAGAGCTGTCTATCTGTTGTTATGTTCTCCTTTTAGCTTAATGAGAAAAGGATTTAGACCAGTCCCAGCCTTGACTGTGCTCATTGGTTGCTAATGTCTCTGTGGTTTCATAATGAGACCTTGCCATGGTATGTGTTCTCTTGGTGTTAACATGTCTGTAGAAGCCGGGGATATAGCTCAGCAGCACAAGTGCTTGCCTGGCAAGCGCAAGGTCCTGTGTTTGATTCCCGGTACCAAAAAAAAAAAAAAAAAAAAAGTCACTTAACATGTCTATAGAGAATGCCTTCACACATTTGCCAGCTGAAATGGGTATTGAGAGAAGCATTTCCATCTCAAACAGTATAAATCCAATTTAAATTCTATGCCAACATTTGTCTTCTTCAGCTTTTCCTTCTCCTACTTCTTTAAAATGAACTTTCTTGATTTTTTTTTTCATTTTATAGTAGTACGTGTTTGCAGTGCATGACGGTTACCTTCATTGTGGGCAGTCAGTACATGTACGGGACACATTTTAATTCTTTTTCATCCCCTTTCCTCTCCTCTCTCGCCCTTCCATCTCTTGGTCCCCTTCCCCATTCCAAAAGATCTGGCTGCCTGTTTTTTAGTATCTGTCTTTTAGTTTGTTTTTCAATCTGTTCATATTTTAGGTTTCCACATAAGAGACACCATGTGATGTGTAAGTTTGTTGCCTTCATCAGCAGCATGTTACACCACTGCCAGCATGCCAGGAGCTGTCAGGAACCAATAAATGTCACCCTATGTACACTGGTAGGATACACAAAACACTTGACGTGGTTTTAGCATTAACTGGTAGAGTTTTTCCTATAATGGCGTTGAGGATATTTTTCATCTGTTGATATGATTTTTGTCATCAAAAACCAAATAGTTTTCATAATTTCAGTAGATAAAACAAAGTTTTCCATCTAATATTACTTCCCTGTAATTTAATGAGGGTGTATTGTAGATCTGATAGCTCTGAGCAAGATTAAAAGTGATACCTTCCAAAAATCTCACTTTCGATTTTTTCAATAATTTTTTAGTCTCCATGACACAGTAGGTAAAAGCTGCTCTACTGATTTGTGGTGCCTGTATTTTGTATATATATGTAGGCATATACTTCATTAACTTTTTCGTTGAGGAAATTCTGGGATCACAAATAACTAGTGTCTTACATCCTTGAGTAAACCAAGAAATTTTTCTGTTTTTAAACATTTTTAAGAACAATGAATCTTGAGTGAAGTCAGTGTTGGGCATTTATGGGATAGAGTGAAACTGAAAACCAAGTGCCTGGGGTTTTACAAACTAACCTCAGTGTTCCTGACACATAGCAAGTAAAGTATATGGACTGCCCTTAATATGAAGAATAGACTATCTCCACCTGACTCTTTTTTTTTTTTGAAACTTCACTTCAACTTATATAGTCCCTGCTGAAAACCAAAGAGATCCATTGAGTGTAGCTACAGGATGTAACATTCACCCATTTATGGGGTTTGCACGCTCCATCTGTTTATAACATCTATAAACAGGATTATGTACCTGTAATGCATTAGCTCAGCCCCTAGAGAGGATATATTTTATATTTTAATGTTATTACCCTTACTCTTGTGAGGAGTTTGCCAGGAATTGCATGGAAAATACATGTCAAAAGCCTTACAAACTTGGTCTTTTAGATGCTGTTGTGTCATTTGTTCTTAAATCTGTGGATGATGGGTACAAACAGATGGTTGTTGAGAAGGGCAGTGACACGAATCCCTCCTGCAGGGTAGGAGCATTAATCTGACAGTGATGACATGATGGATTGGAATAAATAGCCTGTCTTGAGATAAACAGAGGTGGTGAAAACAGTTAGGTTACTGGGTTATTTTAAACTAGAAATGATGAATCAGAATCGTGACAGTAGAGTCCAATTAGGGGAAAAGTGGATTTTGAGTTCCCATTACCATAAACCAGGGTAAGGAAATGTATCTTCACAGAGTAGTGGTTTGGACAGAGAAATAAAAATAATTAGATAGATTAGTAAGAGTTCATCCTTCCATCAGGCATATCAATGCTACCATCATTAACCTGTAAACCAGTCACAGGGATACACTTACTAAAGTGGCTTACAGGTTTACACCCTTAGACTCTGGCAACCAAGAAAGAGTTTGCCATTGAAATAGTATGTAAATGTTAATAGCCATCATAAGCAGTGTGCATGTATATCCAGTGGCTACACATTCCTAGAAACTTTCACACATTAACTGTGTTTACAATTATTTAAGTTTGTTCTTGTCTAAATACAAAATAGAAGATCCTTTCAGTGGAAACAGCCAACACAAGCGTGCCCTAAAATTTTTAAAGTAGGATTATCTTAGTTACTTTTCTCATTGCTGAAACAAAATACCTGACACCCAGAGGTAAAGGAGGAAAGGTTTATTTAGCACATAATTTGGAGAAATTTCAGTCCATAATTACCTGGGTCCAAGGCAGCGTGGCTTGGCAGAGGGGCATCACAGAGGAGAAACTGTTCATGGCAGCAGAAAACAGCAAAAGCAAACCAGGAGAAAAGACAAGACTCTGTCTCTCTCTTACATTGTATCCAGGCTACCTGCCCTAGGACGAGTGTAGCACTCACACCCTTAATCCTAACTAGAACCGTACCAAACCAATCAGTGGGCTGATTTACTAATCACACCCACTGAATCTCAGCATTACACATTCTAGATTCAGCCACCTCTGAAAAAGCCCTTGGATCATATAAGGCTTTAAGGGGACATCTAGACACAAACCATAACAAGTATTAATTGTTTAAACAAGTTAAAGGAAAATGTGAAAAATGAAATGTGAGTGTCAACAGACACAAACAAATATGAAGGTTTTGAAAAGGAAAGATTGTGTCTAAATTCTTTACAGGTTCCACAACCCAATGCCCTTTAGCAGTTTTACTTACATGTTCAATGAAAGACCCAATGAGGAAATAAAATAGCAACAGGTATGTACTGGCATTTTGGAAAACAGCATGCAAGCAGCTGAGATGCTCTCAGAAAGAAGTTCAATTAAAATGAATGCCAAGGGGACGGAGAGGCCCCTTGTGGTTTTCAGTTTCCAAACGTGAACACGGTTGCTGGCACCCAGTGCTGGTGAGAAGCTTCATCACAGGGACTACCAGGTGAAACTGACATGAGAAAAACTTTTAGGAAAGCATTTCGGCAGTACACTTCAATGTTTAAAACACTCATACTCCTCCTCCTCCCAAGATTCAGGTTTTAGGATTTTGTACTGAGGGTCTGTTCAGAACAGTCTTCAAAGCAGACAAGTTTAAATATGACAAACACTTTGTCAGCCAAAAAAAAAGTATTTTTAAAAGGCTAAATGTCTGTCAGTACATAATTGAGATAAAAAATGGTTCATCAAATAGGCCATTATCAGGCATTAAAAATTAAGATGTGGCTAGATATTTGTTGCTATCGAAATATATCCATGGCACATAATGAATGCAAAAAACAAGTTAGCAAACATGTGTAATGTGATTCTGTTTCTTTAAAGTCACATGTAAGTATATTGTAAGGATAGAAAAACAAATAGAGTCACGTTCCCCAGATCCACCTATGGGTAGATTTCTTTTCCACTTTATCTTTTTTTTAACAGACTGAAGATGTTAAAGTTATCGTGTGTTGATTTTATAATCAGAAATATAACACTGTTATCTAAAAACCTTTAAAATATATACCAGTACATCCACTTTTTGTCATTTAAACTTCAATAAAGATTAATTATAACATAAAATGGAGTTTATTTTAAACTCTGTGTGTTCGTGCAGAGAAATCACTAGTGTCAGAAAAGATGAACATTCTAAAACCAGTGGCAAAATTTTAGCATAATGACTCGGTAAAAGTCACCCTCAATTCTCTGGAAACTGTATCGTTGTTATACTCACCTAAGGGTTAGTCAACAGATAAATGTATTACATGTGTTCAGCATATTCAACAATATCTCTAAAAGTCATTTTATCAATTTTGTGATTTTACCTGGAGGAGTACTGCTGAATGTCACATAGCATTTAAATAAGCGAGATTGTCACTTTTACTAAATTGTTTTCTGAAAATCCTATTACACTTTACATTCCAATCATAATAGAAGCTCTTTACCATTATGCATGCTTTGCCACACTCTGGTTTTACTGTTTTGATTCGGGAAATACCTGAAATAAGTGATTTTATCCCTTCCTGTCATTTGTTGTGCTTATAGGCACTGAACAGCTGCCCTAATGATCAGCTGGCTAACTCGCTTTCGTTTGTCCTCAGTCAACCCACTAATGGGCCTAACACAGATGCTTGAAGTAAAAACTGCAGCTCAGTTTTTTGTCAATGTCTACAGTAAAAGGAGAACTTATACTTCCAGGTTGCTTCGTGATATTACAATTTTTAGCAATGAGTAGGGGAAGTGTCTGCTGAGATTCGGAAGACACAAACCATCCCCAGGTTAACAGTTTGTGAGACTAAAATATGATCACGCTGTTCTTCCTTATGCCAGACTACCTTCTCCATCACTCTACATGCAGCAGCGCTTAGGCCCAGCCCTGGGCTGTTGGTTCTGTATTCGAACTCTATGCCTGTGACTTCATCGCTCCTGCAGGTTTACATAGCTCCTAAGTGCTGAGGATGGTACATTTCTGTCTTGAGAGCTGGACTCCAGACTCAGGACCAGCTGCCTCCTGATATCACCACTGAATTGGCATCTCAAGATAACACACCCATACAGGAGGCCACAGTTTCCAGCCAGACACCTCCCTCTTCCTGTCTTCTCTACTCTGTGCCCCTCCTCCCTAGCATGCAGCCAAGTGACATCCAAATTATGTCTCCCTAACCATGTTCCTTGAGTCGTAACTGTTTTTCTGTGCTCATCAGAAGGACATTTTAGTGGAAAAAACAGATGTTGATGGACTCTGTTAAGTTAACCAAGACTAAACATAATAGCCTTCAGCTCCCATGGTGTGTCACTCTGACTGCTCTTTAAAAAAAAAATATGGCAGAATTTCCAGAAATTAGGGCTGGGCAGATAGCTTCCCTAATTTCCTCGTAATGGAGAGAGGAGAACCACTTTCTACTGTAGTGTCATGACTGCCCAGGTGGAAAGGCATCCGTTTCATTGTTGAGAGATTGTACTTTTTTCACACAATGTTCTATATGACATCTATTATACCACTGAACACAAAGACAATTAGGCTATTATTTGTTACTTATTGCTAGCTACAAGCCTTTGTAGTCTGATTACCCCTATACATCTCTATCTCATTCCATATTTCTGCTCAAGATCCACCCTTGTGTAGGACCTGCTGAGGTCCCCTCCTGGAGCTACATTAGAGCCATGTTTCCATGGCACCATCTCTAATAGTGGATTTTATCATGGACAGCTCTGTAGAGTTTCATTTCTCATTGGGCAAACACTCGTGCTTTTTATACCGTCAGGTGGACTTTGCTTCATTTACTGTATATGCCTCAGCCTAACTAGCAATACCTTGTTTTTGTGGTCACAAAATATATGCTAAAACACTCAAACCTTAAGAACTGGCACAAGGACAGAAGTTCCCCCAAATTTCCAATTTGGGTTGAGAATTTGTTTGCAGAATCTGAAAGGCAACAGAATGTGTTTAGAGAAAAAAAATTGTGACAATTAATGCCCACTTTCAGAGTTAAGAAATGCAACTCAGAAATACAAACGTGAGGGTGGTCAAGAGAGACTATAGTTGACTTTTGACGTTCTTACTCACTGTCATAAATTTCCCATGAAATAACCTCTGAATAGAGTCATTAAGCACCAATATAGTTTGAACTATGATACCTATTTCTGTATCCCAGTTCTGTCTCTTTTGGTTGTTGCTTGTCCTTGGAAGATTTTAGAAAATTTTTAAAGTTCTTGTTATGAATCTCTAAAATGAAGCCTCTAGCAACAGTGCTCTTCTATGGTTGTGATCAGGATTTGTTAAATAGCACAAGTGACATATGAATGGGGGCTTAACTGAAAATGAGACCTAGTTTTTCAATTAGTGTGACAACTGGAGAGAGAATTTAGTTTTAAAGTTATTCCTCATCGCAATCTGGTGTTTGTTCAATTTTTTTTCCATGAACGATTGTATCTGTGGGGTTTTTTATTGTTGTTTTGTCTTGTTTTGCTTTTTTAGTAGAGGTAAGCAGAATTAAATGTAAGAAAACTAATTTGTAAAAGTAGTTTTAAAACTGAACGCTCTTCATTCTGGGAACTCAAATGGCTTCTTGAAATGTCTCAAGCTACATGACCTGAGGCTACAGAGGAACCGGCAGTAGATGAAAAGCAGAACATCCTCTTGTGTTCACGCACTTTGCTTCAGAGGATTGCAAACCACAGCACCTCTTCTCCATTTCACCTCTCTCTCCTCTCTTCATGTCAAGTGATGTGCCTGACATTTGTCTTATTGCTCATATGCATCACAGTCACATTCTCATCCGACCTTCACTTTCACCTACCAGATGAGGGACTTTGGACGAGTGACTCAACTTCTCTGGGTCTCTGTCCCCTCATCTGCAAGAGGCAATTGGTTGAAATTTTCTATGAGTCAGTACATGCCAAGTAATTAGCAAAGACTGTCCTGTGTAATAAGAACTAAAACATGTGAGATACTTAGCTATTCTAAAAGTTATGTCCTGAGTGTTCTTATTTGGATACCTAACCCAGCCATTGTCTCTGATTATTGAGACTCCTGTTTTTTAATATCACCAGATTAACTCCCTCTTTTCACTTACATGGTTTTTCTCCCATTTATTGAGCACCTACTAACATCTAAAGTGTTCTTAGTCCTTGACTATGTGAGAGCTGGAATTAAAATGTCAGTCTCTGAGTCCTGACACAGTTTTTATTTTGCCACCATACCTTTATCAAGGCTGCTTTTCTTTGAGGCTCAAGGAAACCAAGGACATGCTTAAAAATGGCCCAAAGATAACAGTGTTCACAGTGGTTCTCTTTCAAGGAGTGCTTGGTTCATTTCTTATACCATAATGGCATACCTGAAGCTGGGTAGCTTTGTAAGGAAGAGAGGCTTATTTTGCTCACACTTTTGAAGGCCATTAAGTGTAGAACCAAACAGCTCCAATTGTCTGGACTCTGGTGAGAGTCACCTGTGGGTGACACCATGGCTGGAGTGTATTCAAAAGCAAGAGGTCCCATGGCAAGGCAGGAAGCCTGACCAACAGAAGTCCCATGGTTCTTTCCCAAGGTACAACCTCAGTGACTTTAGAATGTCTCACTGGACTCCACCTCTTAAAGGTCCCCACCACCACACAGGAAGACTCAGCCTCCAACATATGAATTTTTGAGAAACAAACTACCTATACTTAGTAGAATTCTTAGCTAAGGAAACTCCAACATATTCAATTCAAGGTCTTATGTTGACAGCAACAGGACAAGTGAGGTAAATGTGCTATAAATAGTAAAAAGATACTCCAAGATGAGTACCATCTCATTTTTTATAAGGCTATATAATTTTCTATATTCTTCTTCACTCTCTCTAAGCCCCAAGTCTGGAATCATGGGCTGGTGCTTTGCAAGGTGTGTGTGGCTTGGGTAGCTTCAAAGTTATAGCACTGAATAGAGCTGTCCCCATTTTAACGTCTGTTGTCCTGACTCAGATAAGATGTCAACCTCATGGTTAATGGGTCCCCTGAACATTCAGGAATTCAGCAGGTTTTAAGAAAGACAATGATGAAATTAGCTACTCACCCATATTCATTAACTTATGAGTTCGTCAGCTGTCCCAGTGGCCAGCAAGAAAAATCTGTTCATCAGTAAAGATAAATTTATTAGACTAGACTGGGTCTTTCTGGCTTAAAACAAGTGTCAAATGGGTGAATTGGTGCAGAGTATTATATGGTTCACCAGCTGGGTGATTTTAGGTGGGTATTGCAAACCAAGTAACCACTGGGATGGGGCAGTGTTTTAACAGAGGTCATGGTGAGGGTAGAGAACCTTGCCACAATGAGTCTTGCCATTTGATCTGTACTTTAACTGTCCATAAGTTCAGATTTGCAAAATCAAGCAAATATATTACTGTTTATTGGCCTTGGCTTTGTTCAGCATAGGGGTGGCAAAGTGTGTTCACCTCAGAATCTTTAACCCAAGCCCAGAAATTATGAATTATCAGATCACTTCCTGTACTAATTTTTAATTAACTGATAACAGAGGTGTTTCTCTTTGAACCTCACATACAACCTAATCTCTACCTCTGTCTCTTCTTTGTAATTTGCCATTTATGAAAGGGGTAAACTTAATTTAATTAGTTCTTGTAACTTGGAAACACCAAAATCCTACCAAGGCAAACAACCAAGTCAACTCTTTTTTTCAACATATGCATGAATACAATTGTTACATAAAATAATATGATCACTGACTGATAGAACTTTTTAGGAAAAGAATCCCAGGGCCATGTTCCAGAAATTGCTAAACTCAGCCTGAGTGCTTTGGTGGCATTTTTCAGAGTTCTGATAGACCCAAGGTCACTGAAGGAGGCTATAGTTTAAGCAAACCTAATTTTATATTCCTAACTGTTGGCCCATTGGGAACTGAGAAATATAGAACTCTGTGGTTCATTTATAAAATGTAGTGATCAAAGGTGAACCTCTGACTCTCACAGATGGCTACTCCCAACATCGACATACAAATTATTTTCAAGTCTTATGTTGAAACTTAAAAACATTACCATGAGGAGAATTTTCCTATTCCTAGATAGCAGCTGCCTAGCTTTGTCCCCAGTTGGAAACAAACATTGTTTTCCATGAAAGGAATCTGGCCTGTTACTTTTTTATTGTAAACATTGAATGGAACAATTCTAAAAAAAAAAACTGGGATACACATACATCAACTTAGAATGGAAAGATCATAGATATATAAAGAGGTTTTTTTTTAAATGCTTTGATTCTGTTTTTGTTTTTGCTTTTTGACTGGCTAATATAGTTCAGGCTGGGTTTAAACTCACTGTGTAGCACAGGCTGGCTTCAAACTCTCTTCCTCCCTAAATCTCCTGAGTGCTGGGATGAGAGGAATATGCCAACACACCTGGCCATAGATACTGAGTTTCTTCTTTGGTTTTTTGTTTTGTTTTGTTTTTTTCCAGTACAGGGAATCGAACTCACGACCTTGCGCTTGCCAGGCAGGCGCTGTGCCGCTGAGCTAAACCCCCAGTCCCGATACTGAGTTTTTAATCTTTCTTTAGGAAAATGTTATAGACTTTTAGCTCTGAAATTATTTTATTTTAAATAAACTAAATCAGGTTGTGAAAACACAAGATAATTTTTGAAATTGTGTATGGGCCTCTTGCTTCTATTAATTTCATATGTGCTTGGTCTAAATTTTTAATGTATGCTATTGGTGCCCAAATTTGAATATAAAAGTGTTATGGGACCAGTTTTGGCTTTGGAAAAGACAGCCTCAGCATTAGTGGCTGTATCTTTCCACAAAATTACTTTAGAACCTCAGCAACTAGAATACCTCACTGATCCCAGGGACATTTAAGATCAGAACGGAATTTGCTTGCTCTGGAACAGCGAAGATCGGGATTATTTTCAAATGTTGAGAACAGTTCACTCTTCCTCCATTCTGGAGTTCAGTCTGTAGGCATCTTGAAGATAAGCAAGAGTAACCTCAGCATTTATGTGTGTGATTATTTAAAAACAACTCTGTGTTGGGACCAGAACCCACCCATGGCAGCAGTGGGATGAGAGTTTATAGTTGCTCCTGGTGACAGCCGCACCCTTCGCCCTCTTCACCTCTGCCTTCGCCAGCCCCGACAGCCCTTTCCTCTCCCTGGCTCTGTGAGATTCGCAACTGAGGGTGATTCAGGGAGTTGAAACTGGACAAGGATTAACCAGCACCTCATTCCCACTGCGCAGGGCACTACCTTTTCCTCTCTGAGACTACGACAGGGGAGAACCAGAAGGTCATTCGTTTTGTTCAGCCAGGCCTGCGACTCCTAAAGCAAAGCTGGGAGAGTTACCCTTGACTGTAGCAACATTTTGGTAAACTGGAAACACAGACTCCAGGTAAATGCCTATATTCTTAAAGACAGGGCATAGCTGTCACATATGAATCTTTTGCATCTGGAAGAACTCCTAAAACAGCCCCAATTCACAGCTGTACCCTGAGGGGGCAGGGGAACAATATGAGCGTGTCTACGCCTTGATAGTCACGAGGACAGCAGGCGCATGCGCAGCAGGCCAGCGCAACCTGCCGCCAGCGCAACCTGCCTTCAGCGCACCAGGGGCTCCCAGATCCTAACCAGCCTCCCTGAACCTCTCACAGAGGGGTGCCAGGTGAGGTAGCAAAGGCGGGGAGAGAACCCCCGTTCTCCTCTCAGCCCCCAGCAGCCAGGCCTAACTGACTTGTTCACAAGATGAACCCTTCTGTCTCACTTATCTTTTTCCCTCTGCCTTTCCCGAAGTTCACAAACCCTTGCTCTCAAGATTAATGATGGATTTGTGTAAATAAATCCTCGTACTACAGTAATTTTTCATTAATTTACTGGTTTTAAATAAAATTTAGAAAACATTCATTCTAAGCGAATTAAGCCAATTTTCTTTTAGACTTGCATTTGATTTGACCCTCAGTCCTATCGAAGGGTTGGTTTAACTGCTAACAACTGAAAAGATGTAGCACAAAGCAAATACGGGGCCATAACAGCCCTGTGTAAGCCTGAGGCAATGTTTAATTTCACCATAATTTACTTGCTATTATTAAAGGGTTTTTTTCCTTAATTTTTAAAAACCAAGATAGTCTTCATCCTTTTCAGGAAACTGCATTACCCTCTATCAAAACAAAAAAAATGATCAAATGAAGGTAATTAAGATTTTATTAAAGAAATTTTAATAAACCAATTACTGCTCATGAATATGGATAATCTTAAGGAAAGGAACCATCTTATGCCTGAAATAAAAATAAACTATCCTTAAATATATTTAGTATATATAATTAGATATTTCAGTGTCTTCTCTACTAAACCTACTGTCAAAATTATATTTGAAACAGCAATAACTTTACACTGATACAGGAGAGCTATTGAATGCATAGAGTTAAGGAAAAGATGCTATAAAACAGTTTTATTACAGATTACAACCTAGAAGAAATTAGCATATCTTCACCAGACAAATAAAAATTTGCTAGTGACCATCAGCCTAAATACTACAACATTTTTGTCCCCCTCTGATAAGAACGACTGGGGAAATTATGTTATGGATGCTGAGTACCATTGTAATTCAGTGTATTCCCATCTGTCCACAGGTTGAAATTTTAGTATTACCTTGGCTAATTTAAGAATTACCAGGGAGTTTATATAGGAAAATTATCCAAATGAAGTAGTAGAGATAAGCCTTGTAATGCTAAACTGGTTAGTGTTTTTCACTGAAACCAATTTTTCTCTACTAGCTAAAAATAGAATCTCTTAGATACAAGATATATAATCTATTTAAGTAAAGCACATTTTTATATTCTTGTGTGGAGAACTTATTTGTAAAATTGCATCTTGCATCTATTTTATTCTCTCAGCTCATTACACCATTTGCAAGCACTATAATAAGGAAAGAGTGCTCCATGGCTGCTACCCTATGCTCCCGTCCTGCTAAGCTCAGGGCGCAGAGCTATTAATTCCTGCTGTCCTGTAGTGCCTGTCTGGTGAGCACCTCCTGGGGGTCAGAGCAGATTCTGTACTCTGGGGACGCTGCGTGATGCCTGCGTGCTGCGTGCTGCGTGCTCCCTGCGTGCTGCATGCTGGGAACACTCAAAGAAGTGTCTGCTGTCGTCTCATGGCCGGGACTCTGTTGTGGCGAGGAAAGGTGACTCATGACTGAAATGAAAAATACGAGTTGGCAAGGAGGTCTCTGCTGAAAATTAAAATAGGAGTGCCAACAGCAAGTGCCTGGGAAGTTAGTTTGGATTGGCCCAAATAAACCTCTCTGAGTTCACCGCATTTGAAGTGAGATGTGAATGGCAAAAGGATTAGCCATGGAAAGGTCTGGGGAAGAGTATTTCAGAGTGGAGAAGCAGCCAGCCCCCCACATGTGCGGTGCAGATGAGCGTGGGTATTCAGGGAGAAGAAATAAGGTCTCTGTGTTTGGGACATAAAGGCCAGAATTTCGGTGTTGTATGCATTTGGGACAGGGAGTTTTGTTCACTGGTCTTTCCATTCTGCATCCACGTGGTGTATAGCAGTCCTTTGTAGGTATGAGAATGTAAATGAATGAAGGAAAGGATCTGGTTCAAGATGAACTTAGAGATTTAAGGAAAAGCTGTCAAGAATTTAACTTTATGAAGTATAACAATGTTTTAAGGGAATGTTATTAGACTGGATAATGGCTCCCCAAAGACATGCACACCCAATTCCCCAGCGCTTGTGAATGTCACCTTGCACAGTGAGACTGAATTAGGGATCTTTGTAGTTTTGATTCAGTTAGGGGCCTGAGGATGGTGAGAGTGTGCTGAATTTTCTAGGTGAGTTCAATGTAATCACAAATTCCCATGAGAGAGAGGCAGGAGGTGGAGAGTCAGCGAAGATGTGGGGCTACAGGCAGAGCTCGGCCATGGAATTCCAGAAGCTGGACCAGACAAGGAAGACATCTCCTCTAGAGCCTCCTCCAGCCACAGGGCAACCCCACCAGGCCATGTGAGAGTCCTGACTCCCATGGTTGTAAGAAAATACGCTTGTGTTTTTTAAGCCACCTAGTATTAATCTGTCACATTTCCAACAGGAAACTAAGGCAGGAGTATTCCAAATTAAAGGTCATGTGTAGTCTTTTAATAGGTTGTATATGTGATGAATGATACATATTTAAAAACTAATTATTTGTCATTAAAATTAAAGTGCATTTTAAATTTCAGTCCAGACTTCAGCTCCTCCTTGTATGTTCTGTGCTCTTGCAATGGAATGTAGGAAGAGGACAGGGAAGTTGGAAGGAGCAAGAGAACAAATGGATCCAGGTAATGAGAGGAGCAACTAGGGAAAATGTTGTAGAAATCCAACAAGGGAAAAATTAGAACAAAGAAAAGGAAAAAAAGATGAAAGGGGATTTGGGAGGGAAGGAGGTATGTGACAAGTTAAACCCCAGAATTTAACAGTGTGAGGCAATCAACACTTATTTCGTACAATGTCGAAGCATCAGGAATCTGGGAGGAACCAGTGTGGGCAATTCTGGCTCGGATCTCTCATGAAGTTCAAGTCATCGCAAGGCTTGAGTAAAGCTGAAAGATCCACTTCCAAGATGGCGCCCTTGTGCAACTGTTGGCTGCAGCCTCAGTGCTTCACCCAGTGGCCACTCCACAGAGCTGCTTGAGGGTCTCTTGTAGCATGATAATTGCCTTGTCCACAAACAAGCAGTCCCAGAGAACAGCCTTAGAGGGAGTAGTAATACCTTTCCTATGACCTTCTCTCCAATGACTTCCAACGTGTATATTGGCCAGAAATGAGTCCTGGGGAGAAGAATTAGAGCCCTCCATTTGAAAGGAATATCAAATAATTTGTAGGTGTATCTTACAACACCACAGAAGAAAGGGAAGAAGGAGTGTTATGGTTTGTGTCTGTGTGTCCCCCCAAAGCCTCATGCAGACATGGGGCAGGCTTTTAGAGTTTGATTGATTATGGGTGTGAGAGCTACACCCGCCCTAGGGTGGATAGTTTGCATGTGTAAGGGAGAGAAAGAGGGTGCTTGGGGCCATTTCTGGCTTTTGTGCTTGTTGTTTTTGCTGTGTTCTGCCACCATCAGCTGTAGCCCTCTGCCATGTGCCACTCTGCCTTGTAACATGCCAAGTATGGACTGAAACCTCCACAAACTGTAACTGAAATAAACCTTTCCTTTCTTAATTTTGGGCATCAGGTATTTTTTCCCTGCAATGAGAGAAAAGTGACCAAGACAGGGAGTGAAAAGAAATTCGAGCAAAATGGCATTTTCCATGTGTTCAGGAGGACGCCTATACGTATCCAGTTCTCTCTGCCAATCTCTTCCTTCAGCTATGAGTGTGTATGGGTGTGCACATTTCTGTGTGTGTGTGTGTGTGTGTGTTCAGTAGGACAAATATGGTCTTCACAGCTGTTTCCCACTTTTTACTTCTTCCAGACTAATCAATCTTTGTCTCAGTTGTCGCCGGAGACTACTGCTTGTACACTCAAGGTTTTGTCCTTGTCCAGATAATTTAAGCGCAACTCTCAGGTTTTAAGGCTCCCTGGAACTAGTTCACTGAGTCCCCAACAGTGATCCCACCTCATTCCACACACATCGCCAACTCTTCATCCAGGTGACAAAGTTATGCTTGCTGAAGATTGTAGCTCCAGAAAGCTCAGACAAAGCTGTGGGCTGCACGTGCACCTTCAGGTCGTAGGTTGAGAGATATGGGTCAAGAACTGTGCTAAGTTCACTGGGATGTGGCTCACAGTTGGAACAAGCTTGGAAGGTGGAATGAATATGAAATGAGAAACTTCTTTCAATACCTGAATCTGAATTCGGTTGAACCAATTCATGAATCAGTAAGAAATGTGAGGAGGTAGAGCAACCCAGTGAAGGGAGGAGGGGACCGAGTCTCTCTTTATCCTCTCACTTCTTGTCAAATATTAGTTTAGCTCTTTTTAATTTGTTGGTTTTTTTACCTCTTTCTTCCCCTACCTCTTTCCTGTTTGTTAGAAAGCAGTACAAATGACTTTTTTTTTGGGCACTGGGAATCGAACTCAGGACCTTGCACTTGCTACGCAGGCACTTGTGCCACTGAGCTACATCCCCTGCCCATAAATGACTTTATTATGACAGAATGACTTCAGATTCTTTTATACTCTTTGCATGTAAACACAAATTTTCTCTTTTACTGTTTAGTGTTTTAGAATAAGTGCATTTTGTAGCAAAATATATCACTCATATATTAAGACGTTTACTTACAAGCCTCAACATTCGTATGATAGTGTTTTCATATCAGGATTTGGGAATGAAAACAATTTATATTTTGTTGCTGTATGTCTGCATGGAATGCTATAAGAACACACAAATGCTTTAAAGTGATATTCTTAAAACATATACGGTGGTAGATACAAGTTTCTTTTTAATGTGCTTGTTGAAACTGAATACTTAATTATTTTGCTATGAAAATAACATTTTTGTGAGACTATAAATGAGTGAAAGCAAACATTTCTATTATACATATAATCAAAATCTAGTAAAACACTTCTTAATAGTTGAGTAAACAGCTACACATTTAAATTTCCATAAAGGTAAATGCAAATGTTAATATTCCTAGCAATGAACATCAGTTCACAGCATAATATATCTTGAGCATATCCGGTATACCACTGAGAATTTTCTTGTGCTCAATTTGGGATACTAATAACAATCTAAACATGTACACAAAGTTTGTAGGAAATAACCCATGAATTAAAGGAGGCCACATAGTAGATCGTTTAAGTTTTGTGGGCCAGACAGTGCATGTCACAAATCATCAACTTTTCCTTTGAGGACCAAGCAGACCTAGAAAATATATGAATGAACAGGCATTGCTGTGTTCCAAGAAAAGTTTATTTACAAAAATAGACTAGATTTGCCCTCAAGTTGCCCTCCCATTCTAAAGGATTGATTTATACATACCAGGCACTGAAAAAATGTTTCTTTCCATCATGTTCATTTCAATAAAACTCCCAGCAAATGTTATTTCAACAGACAGTTTTAAGAATTCATCTGTACAGCCATATTTTTGCAGAGCTTTGCACTCACTTTTGTAATCACTTATTTAGATATTAATGATTGGATTTATATTATTAGTCCACTTGGTTAATTCAACATGTGCAATGCAAGAAAATAATAAAAATAATTTCACGAAGAATGGTGTCCTGTGTATTCCATTAAAACACAGTTGATGAAACAAAATTTCATATGACTAAAATAAGTTGAATAAAATAAGCTAGAGGTCATTTTTCTAAAGACAGCTACAGTATTTTATTCCTAGTATCTATAGTGTTGGCCCCTGTTATTTTCAGGGAGTAAGGAAGCTTTCTTTAAGAGAGCAACAGAATAACGGTCTTTTTCTTTTACTTGTACTGTTCGAGAAAATAGAGTAATTATTTTAAAAGCATTGTCGAGTGATGTTTTAATAGAGATGCAATACTTAGGGCCTTTTTTAGAATTCATCTTATTTCAGAAAACACATATTTAAACACCTAAAATATTCCATGCGTGCAGACTCTGTGTTTGCTATGCCCACATTAATTACAGCTGCGCTCCATTCGTAGCAGGATGCCCTCAGCTTTCTTCCAGGTGCTCTGTGAGCACGTAAAGAACATTGTGTGGTCCTCTGTGAAGAGCACTGTTAAAGAGAAGATGACAAAGCTGTCCCAAGTGACAGTATGTTTAAACGGCTTTGTGAGTCACTTGTCATCAGGTGTGATACTGGGTTGTCCCACAGTTCCTCCTGATGGTGGCTGCTTAAATGTAGAAGCTAAGTGAAGTAGGTAGACCACATGTGCATACTTGGATAACAATACTTGTGCATACTTGGGTAACAAGTACCATACTTGGGTAACAATCTGCCAGACCATTTCAAATCACCTCAGCTCTGGTGTTGCCTAGAATTTAGGAACTTGGGTACATTGTATTCATAATGAACAGAAGCCTGGTAGGTAGCTTCAGTTCAATCAGATCTCACAACCCTTCTCTCCATGATGAGGCAGAGATAATCATGTCACACTTTCTCTGTTCACTCATTGGGTTTCCACAGGGTGCTTTTAATCAGTTCATACAGGTGTCTAAAATTAAGGGCAGGCTCTAGCACGCCTGGCCACACTTGCTCCTCTGACCAGTGCTGTTAACTCCCGAGAGGCAAACACTTGAGGTATCGGTGGCCACCCAACAGCTCTCCCTGTGTGTCTCTTGCAGGAGTCCTTTGGAACCTCTCATCGTGTGATGCACTCAAAATGCCAATCATCCAGGATGCCCTGGCAGTGTTGACCAATGCGGTGATTATCCCTCATTCGGGCTGGGAAAACTCACCTCTGCAGGACGATCGGAAAATACAGCTGCATTCATCACAGGTGCTGCGCAATGCCACTGGGTGCCTAAGGTCAGTGCTACAGTAGGGAGCTCCGCCTGCCCCTCCCCTGGGGTTAGACACACACTCCGCAGCTTTAGTTCCTGTTGTCCTAAGGAGCAGACTGCCCTGCAAAGGTGGATGTTGATGTGGCAATGGAGCATAAGAAACCGGCCAAAAACATTTGTAAGCATGCACTGAAAAGGTATAATCATCTTCCTCTACACCGACAGCAGTGTTGGACTTACTTAACACAATTTCTTAGGTCTAAGGCAAAATATAAACGTTTCATCCCAACCTCAACTAAGTCACCTTCCTAACTGAAAATAATAGTTCATTGTAATGTGGCATGATTTCATTCAGGTACAGTAACCAGGCGGCCCATTTGCTTAGGGAGGGTCTATGACAGATACGAGGGCGGGGTGGTGGTCTAGTTAACCATCACCAATAGATATTTATATTGAGTTTTTCCATATGACCATAAGAGTCTATAGTTCTTAGAAATAGCTCCATAATAAGACTTCTTGTGTTAAATGTTTTATTTTTAAATACTTAAAGTTGTAAATGTGTGGTAATTCTCTCTTAATGTATGTTTACAGTCAGATCCCAGAAATCTACTGGGTGTTTTAGAATCATCTTTATGTCTCGTTTAATTTTTACTCTTAGGAAAGAAGATAATAATCAGTGTAATTGTAAACTTTAGAACCTGTGTCCCCAAGAATGTTGTATTTTGTACCAAAGTTGGAAATCTCCCTGATGAAATAAATAATGGGATGGGAGCAAAAAAGAGGTGGTTAAAAACACCTAGTCAAAGAACCTATGTATTAAACCAAAAGACACAGAATTACTTTGGCTGGGCTGGCTCAAAGCTGCTATTTCTCCTGCAGTTTATCACTTCCTAAGTATAAAACCCAGTCTGTGCTGAGGAGGAACAGAATCACCTCAGTGACATTAATAACAATCATCTCATGAATATTCATAGTGATGCTGTCAGCCTCAGTCTTGAGAGGGCACCTGTGTTTGTGTGGAAGTGTGTGCTCAGAGTGAGATAAAGAGTCAGGCCTCCTGAATATCTGCACACGTTCACAGGCAGGAATAGGAATCCTCTGACAATTTTGCTTTTCCTCCAGGTCATAAAATAATGAACTTTTGACATGATTTCTCTGGATAGTCTCTAATATAAGCCAAATTTACAGTTCTCCAAAATACTCTATTGTGGCATCTATTTTATGAGTTCTTAAATTCCCTTATCCTTCAGAAACCTCTTGCCTTGCTGGAAGAAATGTAACTCTGCCAGAGCTAAAACTGTAGGCAGCGCCAGCCTTCCATGCTTGTTTTTTTTTAATTTCAGTTATTTGCGCCTACTACAAGTAGTTTTTCCCTTCCTACCATCCTGTACTTCCAAAACCTATCATCGCTCCTGAGCAAGTCTGTGGAAGCAGATGCCTGGGAGTAAACTGTAAAAGTGTAGTCGGTAAAGACCTGGTTAGCTCTGTCAGCTGAATTTCGGTCTGACTAACACAAAAACAGAATTACACCTTTCTGGTGTTGGACTTTGAGGACATAGGGCGCTGCCATTACATGGATACATTCAGCATCATGGATGATCATATGTCATGGGTCCCCTTTTCGTAAGTCTACTGGCTGAGTTTGATGTCCAGCATGTGACCCTGAACGAGGTTAGGTCAGAGCAGGATGACACCTATCATTGTCTGTTTACACAGAGGCTCAGGTGACCCTTGCTGCTTCCACTGCTGGCTAGAAGTGACCACATTGTAGAGAGCAAACAAGGAGGATGTCTTCTTTGGAAAGAGTTTGTTGTAGCCAGGTTAGGTTTCTGTAGCCAAGGTACAATAAGGAGTAGTGATTTACTACATTTCTGAGTTTATCATACGAGAGACAAAGCAAAGCCCATCAGTGTATAGTGAAACTTCAGTCTCTCCTCTAATTCATTAATAATCTTCCTGCCATCAGAAAGACACATGGTTTCTCCTCTCTTATCTCAATGTATTTATGAATCACTCCACATTGATGAACAGGTTGAATGAAGTGGAAGGAAACAGCCCCAGAAACGGTTAAAATGAATTTGTTAAATGAAGACTAGAGACTGTAAAGTTTTGGGGGACTTTTATTTTTCTCCATTTACTGAGAGAGTGTGGGTAACACACCCAAATAACTGCACATGTCTACATCATACCAGAAGATTTTTGATTTGGGTATGTGAATTCATTTCTTATTTCCCCAGCAACTACTAGATTTTTACTAAAGAAGTTACTTCTGCTGCTTCTACCTTCCAGCAGTTTTATCCCATGAGCACTTGCTCAGCACCTGCTATATTGGGGGGGGGGACCAGGGTGACAGAGATGGCCCTTCATGGAAGGAAGCAACATCCATGAACTAGCCCAGTGAACATTCTCCTGTCCCATCGATCCCACACCCGGAGTGGTGCAGGAGGGAAAACTGGGGAGCGGTGACTGACTCACTTGGTGCAGATGAATTGGACAAGAACCAAATCAAATTCATTGATTAGGTTCAATGTTGACCTTACGGAGAAATGTGATTCACTTCTTATCCAGTTCACTTGGTGACAAGAATCGTGGGAAGCATTAAGTTTATGAACTGCTGTACCACTGTATATTGTTTTATTTTGTACTTGTTAATTAGCTCATGTTTACCAAGTCATGAAGAATCATCCCCACCTGAACCACATCCTAATTCTTGTCCATACTACCTACCACACACCAAAGCAATATAAAGTTCTATCATGTTCGACTGGTAACAAATCTGTGCTTTGCTACATGGCAACCAATGCACCAGCTGATGTATGGGCAACATTCCTCCGTGTCTCGGTAACTAATTTGCTTCTCAGAGCTGCATGTGTGGCTTCTGCATGGCCAGCACCCTTTCAGGTGCCAGTTCTTTGCCTCTTGTCTAAAGTAGTTAGTTTTCTTGTTGCTGAGACACAACATGGACACCAACATTTTAAAGGAGAAGAGGTTTAACTGAGCTCACGATTTCTGGGGACTCAGTCCATGGCTGGCTCATTCTAAGGCAGGAGCATCATGGTGGAAAGGCCTGGTGAAGCAAAGATGCATAGTACATGGCGTCTGGACAGCAGAGCAGAGGAACAGTGCCAAAGAGAAAGGGGCCAGGGACCAGATATAGCACCCAAGGTTGCACCTCCATGACTCACGAAGTGTGCTTTACTAATCCCCTGGGCAGCTCCCAAGTCAGTGAAGTTGACACAACTTCACTTAACCACCAGAGCCTCCCCTTCCTTCTATTAGATACTTCTCTCCTAAGGCCTTGATTTTCCCTCTAAGGTTTATGTACTAAAAACTCAGTCCCAAGAATGGCAATAAGAGGTAGTGGGATCTTTAAGAGGTACAACCTAATGGGAAGTACTTGATTCAGAAGGGATTAATGTGCTACTCAAGATGCTGGGGTTAGTTCCCTGGAGACTGATTGCTGTCATAAAAGGGAATGTGGCTCCTGAACCATCCACCCCCCAGCCTCCTGTCTTGCGTTCTGATTTCTTCCACATGTGCAGCCACCATTGTTACACTATGTGCCCTGAAGTCCTCACCAAGGACCAGAAGGATGGGAGCATCCAATCATGGACGCTTAGCCTCCGAAACTGTACCCAGACAATAGTCCTCTCTTTATAAAGTAGCCAGAATGAGGCATTTAGTTACAGCAACAGAAAAGGGACTAAGATAAGATTCAAGTATGGAATGGCACACAGTTAGGCACTTAGCATCGCTTTGAATCTTCATTTAGGTTATTACAGCTATGGAGACCTTTTTTAACAAAAAGATCAGACTTACTTAAAGGAGCATTCTGCACAGTCATGTTGACATAACTTTTCCAGTGCTTAAATGCTTCCATTCTTTGATGATTTTAAAATAAGTTGATATTCTGGACTAGTTTCTATATAGTTTTAGGAATACAAAAAGAAAATAAAATGTAATTATACTCTTTTCCTAGGGGAGTCTTTCCAAAACCCATGCAGTTTACCATCCAGTAGAATCATCATATGACAGGTAAAAGTAATTTTAGATCATTATTGGAAATCATTACTCTTGATTTTTATTGTTGATTTAGCAGAATTGAACTGGCTCATGTCATTTCAGGGCAAGAAGCTAAGGATAGGAATTTAAGCAAAGAATATCCTATTCTAAAGGATATTACCTTTTCTTATTTTTCAGAAAGAAAAATATAAATTTTAACAATGCAACCTATACTGCTTTTAAATTCCAAAGATTCACCACTGAGGAAAATAAGCTTACACTCTAGTTAGCCAAAAGCTGAAAAGCTGGGATATTCTAGCTTTAGAAAACTTCATACTCTTAACAGGCTCTGCCCAGTTCCCTGTGTCTCCTGCTGGCATGGATACTGCCAGTTTTGATAACAGTTTCCTCCCCACCCAGATGCAGGAAAGAGCCCCCTTCACAGGGGGCATCCCAGGGAGAGGGGCTGCTTCCCCCTCTTCTTCCCCTCACGAGGCAGGGAAGGTCTTCATGGGAAGAGTCATGGCATGTTGAGATAGCAAAAATGTAAGCACCTGTGAAATATAAAATGAAAGCTTAATGCCCTTAGTCCCTTTCCATTTAAAATTCATTTTGGGGCAGGAAATGGAATTTTTCTCAAGCAGATCTACTTGTTCCTGAAGTATCTGTCGCTCAATAAGAAAAAAAAAAAATAGAAATGGGAAAAAAATCTCTTAAATTTTGTTGGAGGACCGAGATGATGGTGGCTGGATTGTGGAATAAGACAGCAGGCATCAGAGCTTGGCCGTGATCAGGACCCAGGACAGCAAAGGACTCCTCCCCACACTCCCCACCCCGCCCCAGTCACTCTCCTGCCCTGCTTCATTTCTTCCCCTTTGCTAGTTGTTTCTTTTGCTCCAGTGCAGCTGCACCCAAGCTTTAATGTTTAATAAAAGCCAGCTTAAAATATGGCTCAAAATAAACATGGCAAATGGTTCAAAAGGCTGAGGACATAAATATGAGCGAGGCTGTTTTGCTCATCTT
The DNA here is from genome assembly GCF_000276665.1 of Chinchilla lanigera. Classification (NCBI taxonomy): domain Eukaryota; kingdom Metazoa; phylum Chordata; class Mammalia; order Rodentia; family Chinchillidae; genus Chinchilla; species Chinchilla lanigera. The sequence goes on along the minus strand of NW_004955426.1, from coordinate 800,314 downwards.
TCCTTCTGCACTTTCTAACGAAGGACTGCTCTGAGGAAATGACTTCCTGAGTCGGGTTGTGTAGACCTTGAAATAGACTCGGCTTTGTGCTTGTAATTGCTGTGTTGTGCAATCAGTATAATCAAATACTCCTCTTCACCCTTGGCTGCTATAATCACCGCTCACAACTGGAAATGTGGACTGATGGGCCGTGGCCTGTCCACTGAGTGGCAGGGCAGACTGGGTATGTCTGGGACTGCTTGCAGCTGAGGTCAGTGCAGAAGACCGGCTAGATACCCGCCACTCATGTCCACTTATAACCTTGGAATGTGACCTTATTTGGAAATAGGGTGTTTAGAGACAGAATTAGTGAAGATCCAGTTGTGCTGGGCTGGGTGTGGGGGCAGGGGGGGACAGGGAGTGTTATTTCCAAGGAATGATGTCTTTATGAGAGAACATGCGCACCAAAACGTACCCAGGGAGGAAGAGCATAAGAAGACAGGAACAGACTAGACTGGAGGAATGCAGCAGCAAGCCGAGGACAGTCCAGGATTGCTGGAAACCACCAAAGAAACGGGGAATGGATCCTTCTTAGCACTGTCCCAGGGAGTGCGGTGCTGCTGATGCTTTGTCTCAGAGTTCTGGGCTCCTCGAGTGTGAGACGATGCATTTCTGTTAATGAAGAGACAAATTTTCTGGTACTTGGTTCTGACAGCCCCAGAAGATGAGAACAGTCACCCCAGTCAGTAACGGAAATGGTGTGCAAAGCCAGGAGCCATCTGAGGACGCAGCACAGGGGGAAAAAAATAAGTAAATAACTCAGAGAAGTTGCCTGTGCCCGAACAGTGCCACACAGTGGACAAGCGGTCCAGACAAGGACTGTTTTTGTCTGTACCTGAGGCCACTCCCTGGACAGCTCAGGAACAAACATTGCCTGTGGCAGAATTGAGCTCTGCAACCCTAGATGCGGTTGCCTCTGCCAGGGGAGGGTCGGCCAAGTTTCACCTCTAGACCGGAAGCGATCGAGAAGTGGTCCCTTCACATGTGGATTTCCAGGCTCACTCCTCAGTGTGCGTACACTCTCCCTCCCGACTTTGAGCCAGCTGCTCGCTGTAGGTTGTGTTTATCTAACTCTGGGTCAGCCAGGGCCATGGTAGGGTCTTACACAGGCAGTGTGACATGAGAGGAGTTTCACTGCTGGAAGTCGACTTCCACAGCTTTCTGCACAGTGAATGTTTTCTGGGTTTACTGTGTTTCCCGTTTAAAATATCACAAATCAATATCCTAAGGATCCTTGTCATGGGTATTGTTGCCATTTCGGAGTGAACAATAGCTAAAGCCTGGCTGAGCATCCTTTTCCTTTTAACACAACAGCTAGCTCAATAACACAACTGCAATCTACATTCCCGTACAGCACCATCGTGTCTAGTCATGGGTACTTGGGACTGTATCTCCAGCTGAAGTGGGTGCAGAAGGCTGGCTTTGCTAACTTCCACAGCTCATTTTCCAGTCCTGTGGAGTCATTCATTTATTTTTATTATTCAATTCCCACTTCAGCATCTTGTCCGAAAGGACAATATACAAGCCTAGTTTTTCCTATCCATCTTTGTGTACACAAGAATATTATTAAGCCTGTCAAAGAAGCTGCACTGGGCCATGCTTATGAGTATAATTAAACTCAGACCCTCAGTTAGTCATTTTAGCCCATATAATGGATGAGCACTTGGTCCCACACTACCACTAATTCCAGGGTGACCTTAAGAAAACCCTGTCACAAAGCAGTGCTAATGATAATCACACTCTGGTTAGAGAGCCCCAGGGACATTTATTTTATCTGGTTTACTCTTATATTAGCCACAGGTAAGAAGAGGGAAGATTGCTATTTTTACATTAAGGTCGCTCTGTGGCCAGTATTATTCATCTGTTTAAAAGAACGTTTTTTGAAAAGTATTTTTAAAGTGTCTAATGATGAGCTATGGACTGGCTCACCCAAGTCTCCACCAGGTGAAGGGTATGGGTCATCCGCATAGAGTGCTTTATATCCAAGGTCTCTCTCTCTCTTTTTTTTTATTTGTGTGATCCTGGGATCAAATTTGCTACATTCCCAGCCCTCTTTATTTTTTTATTTTGAGACAGGATCTTGCTAATGTGTTAAGTTGCCCAGGCTGGGTTCAAACTTTTGACCCTCCTGCCTCAGCCTCCCAGAGTGCTTGGCTGCAAGGTGTGCAGCACCAACACCAGCTCTCCTCCAGGGTCTGAGGAAGGGAAAAAGGACTGTGTGCCTGTGGATGAATAGGGAGAGACCTGGCTTTCTCGAGGCATGACTCAGCAGCAGAGGTCTTCTTCTAAGGGAAGGAAAGGGAAGCAGGAGACAGGAGTCTTAGAATCTCATCAGTTGGAGCAGTTTCTGCCCATCTCAGCAGCCCTTTGGTGGCCAGGTTCAAAGCGCCCCTGGTACACCCAACCTTCGAGCCCAGTACCCTAGCCCGGTCAGAAGGAGGAGTAGTTATACTTGCACTGGTTTGTTCAGCTGCCCTTAAAAATGACTGTGGGCTGTGTGGCTGAAGTACAGGGATCTCCTCACTCACGTGAGGCTGCAGTGTAGGGTGCAGGTCCCAATGGGGTGGTTCTCCGAGACTCCCCTCTGCAACTCACAGATTTCCATCTTCTCTTTGCTTCTTCTTAAGGTCTCTCCAGGCATCGGTGTCCAAATTTTCTTTTTCTCGTAAGGATATAGGTGGGATGAGATTAAAGTCACAGCTAAAATCCTCATTCCAGTTTGATTACCTCTGTAAAGTCCTTTCCTTCAAATACAGAATACAGCCACTTGCTGCGAGACTCCAGGTTACGACTTCAATGTGTGAATTTTAGGAAGATACAGTTCAGCTCGTACTAAACAGTGAGAGTTGATTTTCATTGTTCTCACTTTGGGAAATAATTTTGAGTAAATTAAAATATTCTTAGAACAAGATCATATTGACTCATATGAAGCATATTTGATTCATTATGCAATACAAATAAGAATTATACTTATTCCCTAATAAAAGCTAATGTTAACATTCGTTCTGTATTTCCAAGTGGAAGTAGTTGTAAAAATATTGAAAGTATTGAAAGTGTTCCACACATAGGCTGACATTTTCATCGACTTTCCTCTGAGAGTTAGTCACCCGGAGAAGAGCAAGGAATTCCCTGTATGGCAGTATAAGAACTATAAAGGCCAATTAATAACTCCATGCTTGTGCATGGCTTAAAAGCTTATACTTTGATAAAATCAATAGTTTGATTTAATAACAGATTTCTTTGATAATTTAATAATAAAGTACTTTAATTTGATTAGTTAGATATAGAATGACCTTTGATCTACATTTGACCCCAACTTTGCCACACCTTACCTGTTGTTCCATAGCAAATTCAGCCTTGGTTTCCATGGCTGCAAAGGGAGTCCTTGGCTTAGAGGTCCTTCACAGGCTGAGAAAGGAAGTCCAAAGCCTACTCAGGGTTTGTGCCTGCCAATCCCAAACATTCTTTAAGTCAGGATCCCAAGTGAGATGCTCCCACCTGGGGCATCCCTGTTGAATATCCAGGCTCTAAGGCCTGGCTTTTGGTCTTGCTGGTGAAACAGTAGACCCATAGAATCTCTACAACCATTAGGGAGAAACTTGCTTTGACTTAGCACCTTCTCAAACCTCTTCTTATGTTGTTTCTGTAACATGTCAAGTGCAACCGTTCTAAAAAACAAGTGAGGCAGAAATTAGAAGATTCTAAAGTGGATGCTCAGATTAAAAGTAACTCCCCGAGTCACACAGCTAGCAAGTGAAAGAAGATTGCCTGGTCCCTGGCTGGTTCCTCCCACACCACCATGTGAGACAAAGACACACTCCCCATGCACGTGTTTACTTACACTGAGGAAGACCCCTAGCTCAGTTCAGGTCCCCTGAGAAGTAGATGCCAAGACAGAATGAGCAGTCCGTGCAAGATAGTTACTTAGAGACAGCACAGGACAGGAAAAACACAGGAAGCCTGAAGAACTGGGAGAGCCATGCAGCAATGATGCGGATCTAACCCCGAGTGGAGGAGAGAGGAAGAGAGGAAATGGAAGAAAGAAAGGAAAGGCCGGTAGACAGTGGACTGCTCTAGATTCTAACAACATGCAACAAAAGCGCTAGTAGAGCTCCTGAGCATGGGCATCCTTTAAGGGAGCCCATGTCTTCCAGGAATGAGTTCGCCTAATCACTGCTGCTGAGCTGTCACTGGCTGGGAACAGATGAAGGAAATGAAGCCTTAACATGAAGACAGACATAGCGCTGGATGTCAGGACCCATCAGTCAGCGCCACTCCTACAATCAGTCATCGGACTGGTGTGTTTTCATGGGTGACACAGAAGCCAAAGCTTGTGCCAGCACTTTCAGTCTTTATCACTAAATTCATAAACCACGCTGTAATCAAGAAGTTGCTTGGTGGAATCCAAGCAAGAGGACTGAATTCTACCAGCTTGAAAGTCTCATCTTCTCGGCCTGTTTTCCGCTAGGCCTCTACCATGTGCTGGGTCCTAGGGAAGGTTCTGTGCCTTGCTGGAGACAGAGACCTTGTCCATGGAGTCTGAGGCCAAAAGCCCTGTGTCTTGTCATTAGGAGACAGCCAGACACATCTAGGTCCACATCAGACTGCCCTGGACTGGACAACTGAGCATGCATTTGCCTTAGTTAATGCCTCAGAAGACAGTGTTCTTTTTCTGTTTTATTAGCACATGTTTGCAGTATGAATAATTACAGTCATCATGGGGAGTTAACACCGGTACATAACGCATCTTAATTTTTTATCCCCTTCTTCTTCCTGCCTTCTTCCTCCCTCCATCTCTTGATCCTCTTCCCATTTGCAGAAGTTTTATCTTCCTGTTTGCTATTTATCTTTTATTTTGTTTTTTAAATTAATTGTACTTTGGGTTTGTCATATAAGAGAAACCGTAGAAGAGGAACTTGTGTGTCTGAGGTATTTCACTTAATGTTAGTCTCAAGTGCATTCATTTTCCTACAGATGACTCAACTTTATCCTTCTTTATGGCAGAGTAGTGCTCCATTGTGTGTAAATACCACATTTTCTTTATCCATTCATCTGTTGATGGACAACTACCACTTCTATAGACACATTTTTTTCTCTACACATAAAAAACTATTGCTTGTAACAGATTCATTATGTATATCTTGTGTGCCTTGAAATTTGTCTTTAGGAGTTTACATTTCCTTATCTTTTCTGTTAAGAAAAGCCTGAAAAAGCTTTACTTTTCAATTCTTTCAGAAGACCTTTCTACCCCCCAAAACAACTAACTACAAATGTGCAAAATTTTTCCTGGCATTTACATTCTAAGGAAAAGTAATGGGGAGTCATTCCATCCCAAACATATTGGTTCCATAAGCTAGGAAAAGTAAGAGAAAATGATTTCATCTTAAATATGAATGATTAATATAAAATACTATATTATACCATTTTAAAGTCTCTATCACTGATATACTCAAAATTTTACCTCCTTAATTATGAAAACTTATGGCTATAACTAAAACCTGCTTTAAATTACATATTTTGCAATATGGTTATAAATATGAACTATGTTTAAAGGGACAAATATTAAATTTTATCTCTTCAATATAAGCACTCATTTTTCCTATTAGGATATAAATATTGAGATCTTTCATATTAATATGAACAAATTAGTGTCTCTTTAAAAATTCAGTGAAAAAGCATAGTTGATTCCCGAATGGCATATCATAGTGTTTAATATTTTTTCTCATAAAACATTGATGTTCAGGGCATTAACTCCCTGATAAAAAGCTGATTCCATCTTGAAATCCTTCATATTAAAAATAAGATTTTTCTTGCCACTGCCTCCCGAACTGTATTACATTGCATAAAGAGTAGTCTCCTGGGGGAAGAGAAAGAAACAAGCCTGTTAACCGTAAATTGAAGAAGAAAGACTTTACCAAACAGTTTCATATGTAGTTTACACTTTAAACCTCTCCAGCATTTTAATAGATCTATTTTCATGCCATTTCTCCTTTCCCGTTTCAAAGCAGCATTTTTTTAAAGTAACAGTAGCCTGCATTTATGAGGGGCAGGGTGGGGACAAAACAACCAAGGAGATGAGCATAATTTACAGAAGAGCAGAGCGTATGAGGCAGGGAGCCCCTCTCCCCTCTCATTAACATGGAATGAAGAGCTCCAATTTGCAGGTGTGATTACCCTTCGAGGAAGAGAAACATAGCCAGAGACAGCCACAGACAAACTCGAAATGCACCAATTCAGAGACAGGCCTCCCACCGGCTGTCTTGTGAGTGTAAAGTAGAGAGCTACATGCTCACATCTGCACTGCACTGCCGACTCTTGATTCTGTTGACCCCCATACTCTTTTTCTTGATTCTAGTGGAGCCTTAATTAACCAAGAATAGTTGAAGCAAGTCTCCACTGCTCCTTGGAATGAAAGAGCAGACAGTCCCCATTGCCATTGTGTTGCCCTGGGTTAGTGACTTCCTCTTGTTACTGGAGGGCATGTACAGAGGTCTCCTGGTTACTTTAGGGCACTTGACAGGTAGGTGTGGGCAAAGGCCAGTCAGGAAGGTGGTGCCCTGCTCTGCTCATCCTGTGAAGCTGTGAGCTGGAGGGATGAGGTGTGGGTCTTTGAGTGTGGGTTGCTAAGGGCAAGCAGAAGTGGTGGGTCACAAAGCTGCACTTGCGGGGAGGAGAGGGAATCAGCATTGGACTCCTTTGCTGAGCCAGTGGTAGCGTTTCCATGAAGGGATCATCTTCATGTCACAGCGAGTTGCTCTGGAAAGAGCACTGGGAAGCTCCTGGAAGTGAAAATCATTATTTCTTAATTTGTATGAGAAAGTTCCTGTTCTGTGCTGATAGAAGCTTCTGGAAGTACCAATTAAAAAGTTTTCCTAAAGTGGAGAAGAGCCGAAGGGTGGACAGCCCTGTCCAGGACTCACTCTCATTTTGCATGTTCTTGCCTGTGGAAAATTTAATTGAAGCAGCAACATTTAGTCGTAATGCGTGCGCACCAGTTGGCAGTGTTCAACACTGGACTGTCAGGACACTGTGCCTTTCTGTCTGTGTCATGACTTCTTTTTCCAGTTGTTCAGCCTGCTAAGTAAAAGGACAGACACTCCAGGACTTCAGATTAACCCCACGTCCTTCGCTATCGTTCCACAGAGGTACAAAATACATCATTATTCCCCATTAACAAGCTCTAAACCAGCAAGGAAGACGCTGCGCCTTTGATGCAGTGGCTGGAGCTAATGAATCCTACAACTAATTACACTTCTCTTAAGGTAACTTATTACCAGAAAGTAGCTGTGTTAGCACAAAGATTTTATGTGAGAATGGCGACACCCAGGAAGAGGCAAGCTGATTAATCATCACCCGTAATTCTCTGTAATAGTCCTATCTGGACTTTCACGTCCACACCATTGTTTTTCACAGGGCTGCATCCTGCCTGACCTTATTTTGGACCAACAATGTAATTGCTAATTGCAGGCTAATTTATATAAACAAACGAGGGCCCTGCCAAATGAAAGCGCTGTTTCCAGGATTGGTACATAATGCTCCCTCTTTTGCACAAGTTTGGGTCAGGTGTTTGGAGCAAATGGAGCTTACTGCCAAAGGTAATTATTTCAAGTAGGAAAAAGCATCCTGTCCTTTTCAGGCCTGCCAGGGGGCGTGGCGTGGGGCCTGTTGCCACTGAAGAGAAGAGGCTGGCTTTAGTCCTTGCTCAGAATCTGATGGGGCCTGAAGGGCAGTCCTCCTCCTTAGCATGTATGAAAGCGTTGCTGATAAGCTTCTTTCTGGAACAGAAAGGAACAGTACTTATTCCTCCTCTGCAGGGAACACTGTCATCCTTGCTAGCAAACATGATTAAATGTCATTTGTCCTCGACCCCTGTCACTTCTACGCAGCTGAAATAGATGAAGAGACCAGTGCTTCCCAAATCCAGCAGAACGAAATGTCCCCAGCCAGACCTGCAGCAATAGGCTCACAAAGGACCTGGTGCAGGAGTTTATTAAGATTTTCCAGGGCTTGTTCCTCTTGGAGGGAGCTCATCAAGAAAGATTATCTCCTCCTTTGCTCTCAAGCACCCAGCAAAGATGATCCTGAGCTCCGCGGAGAGCTTTGGAAGACGACTCATCTGAGCACTTCCCACGGGGCCTTGAGGGACAATAGCTCTGAATGCCAGTGCCCAGTGTCCACAAGGACCGCTGGGGCCAGGATGCTGTTGGCAGAAATGCCCTCTTCCTTCTCCTCTTTCAGGCTTTCTTCTCTTTCTTTGGAAAGTTACTGAGCTGTGAAGACTTTAATTCAGGAAAGCCAAAGGTCAAACAGCATAAGAAATCATGGAGATCAGGTTCACCTGGCCTGAAACCAGTCTTTCCAGCTGCAAAAACCTGATTCACTACCCAGTGGTTGTACCGTGATCCTCTACCTCCTGGGTATTTCCTTCCCTTCATGTTTTCTCTCTTTCACTTACAAAAAAGACCATGTGAAGTTCACATAACAACAGCTAATGATTTTAAAATGAACACAATGGAATTTAATACATTCAAAATGTAAACCCAACCACTTCTGTTTAGTTTCAAAAGATTTTCATCTCCCCTAAAGGACACCCTCATACCCAGTAAGCAGCTACTTCTGTTCCCTTTCACCAGGCCCTGGAAATAGCCTATCTGCACTGTGTCTCTGAGATTTGCCTACTCTGCATATCTCGTACAATATGTGGTCTTGGACTGGCTTCTGTCATTCAGTACAGCGTGTTCAAAGTTTATCCAAGTTGTGGTCAGTGCTTCACTCCTTTTTATGCTGAATAATCACACAGACAACCCTATTCATCCTCTGAGGGATGCTGGGTTGTGTACACCCTTGGCTGCAGTGAATAATGCTATTGTTAATATGTATGTGCAGGTATGCATTGACCTGTGCTCAGGTCTTTTGGGTACATACCTAGGAGCAGAATTGCTGGGCCATGTGTAACTCTATGATTACCTTTCTGAAGAATTGCCAAGCTCCTTTTTACAGTTTTTAGCTGTTTCTGCTTCCATCATATTTTCTGCTCCGGGTTCATCCCATTTTCACACATTCTTTCTTTCTTATTTGTTCTTCCATTCTAGAGAAAGTTTTACCCCCTCCAGCAAGCGGAATATCGTGGCCAATTGTGTCTGTATCACTTTCCATGAGTCTAGAGGAAAAAGGACTTTGTCCAGCTATGTGGACAGAGTTGGCCCAACACTTCAGGCCAGCACCTCCAAGAGACCTGCACCCTCCTGCACTGTGTGTGCAACAGTTGTGTCATCACTCTTCCTGTACACACTGAGGTCTTCCCTGCCTCAGGGCCTTCACACAAGACTCCAAACACACAGAAGGCCTTCTTCTCTCCTCTAACTTCCATCTCAGCCTGAATGGCTCTGACTCCCAGAGGCCTTCCTTGACATTTTCCTCGGATATCATTTGGGGCTTCTCTGATGCCTCTTCAAGCACTCTGAATTTTTGATCCATTTCTTCTTATAGTTTGGAATAATGCCTTTACCTGTGTGCTTGTGTGCTGGATCTCAGTCACTCTGTAAGCTATACTCCCAAGTACATGAAGATTGTGTCTTTTTATCATTATCAATTCCTTTTCCCTAAAACCATCTGGCACCTGAATGAATAAATACATGCATGCATGCATGAATGAATGAAGCCATGAGTAGCCCTTCTCCTGCTGCCAAATAACCATCCTTTCTAATTATCACTGCAACAAGGAACATTGCAGCTCTCCTGGTTGCTATAAAATCTTCCCAGTTGTAGAAATATCTTCACTTGCATGACTATCACTATGGACATGAGATTTATTTCACCTAATACTTCTTTTCCAGTATAGGTTTTTTTTTTTGTATATATATATATATATATATATATATATATATATATATTAAATCAAACCACCATATCAGTTAGCTCTGTCACACAGCCATCTTTATTTTTTCTCTTGGACATTGTTAGCAGTTGGTTTGGACATTTTGTCCTTGAAGATGCTCATATCGCTCTTGGTTTTTATGTTCCTGGATTCCTCTTCCACTTAGAAGCAGGCATAGGAACAAACAGCTTAAAAATCAATAAATAACATAATTATAGTGCTTGCTTTAAGGACAAAATAACTCTTTAATAGTTCTGATCACCCCTTAGCCCTCAGGACAACTTTATAAATGATATGTTTTTCTCCAGTTTCAAATAAGAAACTGAAAGGTTTAATGGTTTGTCCTGAGCCACATTACAGAGAGCTATGAATCAAGCTTTCAAACAGGGCTTTGCGAATGTGGACTGAATGCTCTTCTCCCTTGGCGTCAGTGTGTCAGTGATTATCAGTGCAGCAACTCACCCCTCCCTTAAATAATTAGGACAGACATAGCCACCTCATGGCCTCCTGCTTGCCCAAATGCAAATCAGCAACTTGATAAATGGATGGTATATCTTATTCCGCACAAACATATACTGAATTTCTAGTATGTGCCTGGGACTATGCCAGGGACCATGGAGACAAAGATGAATGAGACTTGAAACTTCTGGTCTAAAAGAATACAGGGAAACCTGACCCCGGGTGCATAATGGGGATATGAATTAGCGTGAAAGAAAAACAGAAGGCCCATGAAGAGCAGTGGGAAGGCTGGAAAGGTCGTTGGGTAAGGACCTGTGGGTTCTTTCTGCAGAACTCGAAGGCTGAGGGAGAGTGTGCAGATCAGGGGCATAGGAGAAGAGGGTCCAGAGAGAAGGAGCACATTGCATATTTGAGGCTGGGCAGGAAGCTCAGTGGCGAGCAGAGTCTACCGGAAGGTGATTGTTAACACAGTGTCAGGAAGGAAGGTGATCCTGAGGACGTCTCCTTATTGTGGTGGAGCCATGAGAGCTTGGTTAGTGGGAGGAGACACGATGTTCCTTGTGCTGCAGAAATGCCAGTGTGCCCACAGGATGACTGCAGAGGTGGAGGAGGGACAAGGGGACTGTGGAGCTGGCAAAGGGAACCCAGGATAGCACCGGCCCCCATTCCTGTTTGTGGACTGTGTCCTAGAAGTTGCAGTAAGAACTTTGAGATGGATGCAGAGCTGATACGAGATGTCTTTGGAAGTAGAAGTACACTAACTGTGTGGTGGGGGGACCCACTGAAGTAACCTCTCTGCATCTCAGTTTCTCCATCTGTAAGTAGGGACAGGCTGGTTAAGCGGGACCGGGACAAGTGTCAAGCAAAGTCAGGGAAGGGAGTATGAATTGTGCAAGGTTGGATCCCACCTTCACTTCAAATTTGGACATGTTCATTATGGATTTTTTGCATTGGTTTTGAATATGAAATTATTGCTCTAAAGTAGCACAGCAGTATTTAGCACAAATATGTGAATGTACTTACCACTGCTAAATTGTGCATTTAAAAACAGTTACAATGGTAATTTTGCATGTGTTTTACCACAATTCTAAAATGCATGTATTTTTCATGATAATTACTGAGATTAATTATCATCCTCTTAAATTTTACACTCAGAAGAGGGCTTCACTGGCCTCACCCAAGTCCTGACCCTTGGAAATGCACACAAAGTTTTTGGCACAGGGCCTTGTGAACAGGAAACTCCTTTTAACAGATGGCTTCTGGCTCTTTATGCTAAGACAGCTACCAAGGAGTTGTAGTGAAAGCCTTGGGAGGTTCAAGCAATGATCAAGGGACAATTAGGGATTGAGCTTTGGATCCTCCTCTTCACCTTTGGCATGGAATCTTAAACACATCTCTTTCCTTGGGAAAGTTTTCAGCAATAAGATTTAGGTACCCGAGTGAAAGCACCCGTTTGTCACCTGGATCACTGGAGGCCCTTCCTTCTGGGAAAAGGCAGTCCCCGCTTCTTCTCACCAACTCAGATGTCTCCTGGTGTCCCTAAGACCTCCTCCTTTCTGTTTCTTCAGAGCAAAGGGGAACGCCCAGGGTCTGCACAGCTCCTATGTCTGTAGGCTACAGTAACCCTCACCCTGACACACTCTACCATTCTCCCACAGACACAGGGGTGCCACAGTGGTCTGGAGAAGAAGTAACAGCCAACCAGTCCAAGCAGGGGAAAAAACAGGCTTCTGTCAGCACAGATTTTGAGCAGAGGCAGTGGAAGCTCCAGGAACTTCCAGAACCTTCCTGAACATTCTGGAGCCTCTGCTGCCTCACTGATGCTTCCTTATAGGGTTATATTAGGGTTCGCTGGTCCAGTCCAATGAACACAAATTTTTCTTCTCTTAAATTCAGGACCAATTGACAACAAAGGCAAAGAAAACAGATAGGTAGCTGTAACTAGTCTGTTTCTTATTGTGAATGCTGAGTGGGGATCATGGCTTCCCAACTGGAGCCAAAGGCAAGCTGCGGATCTGCTAGTGTGAACCTGGGGACTGCCCTATGAGAAATCTGGGATTTGAAGATTTTGCAACTCCCTGTCCACATCACTGACTCAGACAGCCCCCAGGGGGACTTTTGAAAGATTAGCTTCACTCAATGTGAGATCTCAACCAGAGGGTGCCACAGCTTGGTCACCCACCAGTTCACTGTCACCCAACTGTCCACTGTCACTGTAGAGGGCTGTAATGGGTTATATCATGCTACCTTTCATGTAGGAGTCCTGACATCCATTACTTTAGAACGTGATCTTATGTGGAAAGTGGGTCTTGCTGACGTAAGGTTTAGATGAGGCTCTTAGCATGTGTTTCAGTTTTAGCTCAACATGATCATGGTCATTATAGAAAGGGGAGTTTTGTATACAAAGACCCAGACACAGGGAGAAGGCTCCACGAGGAGATGAAGACAGATATCAGGGTGATGTTCCTGCAGGCCAAAGAACACCAAAGACTGCAAGCAAGGCAACAAGACTGAGGAGACAGGACTATAACAGATTTTCCCTCACAGCCCTCAGAAGGAGCCAGCCCTGCAGACACTTTAATCTTGAACTTGTAGCATCCAAAACTATGAGACAGTAGGTTTTTGCAAAGCCATCCAGTTTCTGGAAATTTGTTACAGGAGCCCCAGGAAACTGACATGAAAGAAAGTAAGCAGGAGAGGAGAGGATGTCCTAGAGCACTGCACAGAAAAAAGAAGAAAGGGAAAGATGTTCGTGTCCCCCAAAAGGCATTGAGACATTAACTGAATTAATATAATAGCCTTTTGTGTAGCACATGAAGCTCTTTACCTCAATGTTCTTATGTTCTCTTTGTTAATATCAGCCCCCGGCCGTGTGCAAGGACACACATGCCCAGGTAAGCGTAAGTCTAGAGGAAAAGTGATAAAGGGGGGGAGGGACCCTATAGGTCTGTGCATTACAGCCGGCCCCATCTAATTTTTACAAAGAATAGACCACGATACAGATGGAGAAACTGAGGATCCATGAGGCTAAAGGTGTTTTCTAAGTTTAGGCAGACAATTAGAGTTAAAATGGGACACCAAAGTCTTTCTACTACCCCAGCCTGTTTCATGGGGCATAAAATACCTCCCTTCTTCACAGATGCAAACAGTACTCATACCCACATTATTTCCTTTGCACTGCAGGGCCGGGATGTATTCCTGCTGTGTTCTTCTTACTATTGGTCTCCTTCCTCCCGGCTGCTCAGGAGTGCTGGTCAGTTCAACACCACACTCTTGCTTGAAACTCCTGCATCATACCTGAGATAAGAATGTTATCTAGTCTGCTTCTGATTTCCCTATAGAATACTCTAAGGAAGGAGGAGGCAGCATGAAAATGTTCTATTGCTGGCTTTCGATCGGACCTCCTTTCCATAGCTACAGAACATGAATATGACCTCCTTTCGTCCCTTCTTTTCCTTTTCCATTTTGCCTGATTATCATCTGACAGACAAAGCAATCAATCATGAGCACCCATGCATATTCATACACAGACCCAAATTGGCCGTGGATGAAGATAGGGTTCCTGCCACCAGCAGGGGCTCCCGAGTGCAGACACTGCAGGCTGCAAGCACCTATTTGACTTTCCTTATCCCTAATTAGAGGTTTCCTCACGTTGTCACTTGCATGGCTGCCCACTCTTCTGTTCCTAGCCTTCTTGCATCTTCAAACTCAGACTATTCAGAAGCAATCTTTATTAGACCTCCAACTATCCTTAGAATTATTAAGCATCCCTAAAGTATATTTTTACTAAAGTTGTCTTCCAAAGACTGGAGCCCCAAACTTCTAGTTTAAGCTCTTTTATTCAACAAGAACCCTCTAGAGAGAACGCCAGGCACTTAGGAAAGAGGTAAAGTCAATCACATTAGCATGCAATTATCAGTAATTACCCTGACCTTTTCCATTATTGTATCCACTGACACTTTACAAAATGAAAAAATAACAGTCTTGTGTGTGTGTGGTCTAAAAGCAGCTGAACCAAACAAAAAGAATCAAATGAGCCTTTTGTTCCTCACCTTCTCACCTCAGAGGCAAACTAGTTAACTCTTCTCTGTGTAGATTTCCAGGATATGTGTGTATGCATCTGTGTTCTATTTTATTGTTTGGGTAAATCCAGTATATCTACTTAAATTTTCTCTCTAACACTGTGTTTAGGTGGGCTCTCCTATACATTGCATGAGCTTTTGGCAGAGACAATTTCTAAATCTTTCTTCTCGTGGCATGTCTCTACTTGTTTTGTAGCTAAGAATGAATAAACTATCCCTTCCTACCATGGGAGTTTGGAATCACATTCAGAATTGGAAGAGTTGGCAAATACAGATGCAGATATTTCCTCAATTCTTAGTTCTGGAGAATCATTACTAGTAACTTTGAACTTTATTAGCACTTTATTAAACATGAGATACCATGCTAGGAAACAACTCGAGCTTGTGGTTTGCAAAAATAATTAGACTATGATCAAGTAACAGTGCATTTGAAGTAATCAATAGAAGAAGGCAAATAAATGGGCCAAATGATGTTTTTACCTTTTTTTCCTTCGGAAGGAAGAAAAGCCTAGGAATATGGTTTCTTTCATGAAGAGCTCGGTTGTATTTTAAAGACAGTCCTGTGAACAAACACGTCTCCCGAACCTGCCCTTTCCCTGGACAGACTGAAGGAGGCATGGAATTCTCATGTGTTACACAGAAATAGCAAATGAAGACTTTAGAGTATTACCCCAGTTAGTTGTCAGGATTCACCTTGTTCTTGGACCTAAAAAGACATAAAAAGAAACAGTGGCATAATTCCTAATATATGCAAGGTCTGTATACTGTGTATAGGTTTATTTTCCTGAATCATACCTTACCGTATGTTACTGAGTGCAGACATCTCCCCTCTTCTTTCTCCCTCCCCTGACTTCATTCCTCATCTCTCATACTAGATACAACTTCTTGACTAAGCTGGTATGAAAAAATCAGATCTGTGCATTTTGCATATCAAAGTTCATAAAGTTCTTGCATTTAGAGCAGCATGTCACCAACAAAACGGAGACAAATTTTATTAATAAACATGAGATAATGAGTGGAGTATTGTGTCTCTT
The DNA here is from genome assembly GCF_000276665.1 of Chinchilla lanigera. Lineage (NCBI taxonomy): Eukaryota > Metazoa > Chordata > Mammalia > Rodentia > Chinchillidae > Chinchilla > Chinchilla lanigera. Next base: position 784,823 of record NW_004955426.1, on the reverse strand, counting down.
GGATTCTGTCATCCAACCCCTCCAGATAAATCTGGGATAAGCATACTATTCCTGGGGTCTGTGTAGAGATGCACTGGGAAGTCTTCACTGCAACACACATTTATCAAGTGCCTACTGTGTACCAGGCACTGTGCTCAGTGCTGGTGGCCTGGCTGGCAGGAAAGGAGCTTTCTCTGGCTTTATGGATCTGTGCAAAGGAAGAGGCAAGTGGCATGAGAATAGTGAAAGGGAATCTTTTTTTTTTCTTTTTTGGTACCAGGAATCGAACTCAGGACCTTGTGCTTGCTAGGCAGGTGCTTGTGCTGCTGAGCTATATTCCCGGCCCAAGGGAATCTTAAATGAGCATAAAGAGAAGAGATTTAACTGGCCATGGGGAGGAGAAGGAGTCCTCCTCGGCTTCATGGTAAGGACACTGCCTCTGCCCTGGAATGAGGGGAAGCTGATGGAAAGTAAGACTTGTGCTTTGAGGAACACTCAGAAGAGTCACTGCAGCTACTCAGTGGAGGTGAGGACCAAGCGCAGTCGCAAGAGGACACGTGAGAGGCAGGAGGGGCTTGGCGGGCAGTGGCTGTGAGGGTGATTCTCCGGGAGCTGACTCCATGTGCTGACTGATTGTTCTCGCATGGGAAAGGAAGGAGTCAGGGATGCGCGGGGCCCACATCTACCCAGTGAGGCAAGCACTGATTTCTTTGCTTGATAACGTAACCAAGAAGGAAAGCCCCAAACCCGGTTCTGGCCAGCACTGCTGCTCTTTTGCCCCATGGCACTTTTATTTCCTTTCGTGCCTCCTTCCTTTGCTTTCCTTCCTCCTCTTGCACCTCTTGATTTGTAGCCACCCATATTCATTTTCTATCCGTTGCAACTTTAACTCAGGGTCTCTGAAGTGAAGGGAATTCACAACAACTGCAACAGCAACAAAATGAAAAACAAACAAAAAGCTTGGCTGTCTTCCTTCATGCCACTGTAACAAAACAAATTCAGAAACAAAGATTTATTGCTCACAGTTCTGGGAGATGGAAAGTCCAATATTGAGATGTTAGCAGATTCTGTGTCTGGTGAGGGCTCACAGTCTACTTCTAAAATGGTGCCACCTTGCTGTTTCCTTACATGGTGGAAGGGACAAACAAGATCCTTTAAGCCTTTCATGAAAGCACTAATCCTTTCATGAGAGCTCCTCCCTTAGCACAGGCCCAAGGCCTCACTGCTTAGAACCATCACCTTAGAGGTTATGTTTCAATGTATGGATTTCTAGGAGCTCAAACATTCATACCTTGGAATTAACCAACTCTAAATTAGAGGTGGGTGTCTCCACACTCTCCCATGGTACTGAGCAGCTGGACAGCAGAGGTACCATTGTGGCTGGCTTGCTTGTAACTGTGTGTGACCCACAGCCTGCCACATTCATCACAGGGCGAGCATCTGGTGCTGATAGGGAATGTCAGTCAAGCAGTGTCTTTGAGGTGTATCCAGGGAGAACAAAAGGTGGGAAACCATTGTTCCAAGACTGGAGCAATTCTAAAGCTCTTGGGGTTGGAGTAAACTTAACACTATGTATTTAAGTTTTAGCACATTTTTTAAAAATGTGATTTTTTTTGATGAAAATTAAAATAGCACAATGTGTTTCCTGAAGATTTACAGTGAATTACTGCATTCAATGAAGTCTTTTGATCCTAGATCTGTTAGTCTGACAGCTAATAGCATTCCTATGATATATAAGTATTCTCTCCCTGCACCCATTTTATACAAAAATTGAATCTATTGCTTTTTTTGTAACTGCTTTTTCTTTGCTGATCACTAGATCTCTGAAACTTTCCATTTTCACACAGGTGAAAGGGTTGGTCGTGAAGGCAATTACACTGAGATGAGACTAGCTTTAGAAAAATCTTAGTTTGCAGTTTCCATTTTCTAGATTATGTCTCTACCATACTGATCGCTTGATATTTTTCCCATGAGGTCATTTAATGGAGGGTGTGGCAGAGTTCTAAGAACCGTGATTTGCCAAGAGTCGTGAGAACTGAATATTGTAGGGGGATAGTGCAGTTTTCTAGGTACTTGTTTTCTAGTTTTTGTTTTCCAGCTATCCTCAAGGTGCTCACCAACCTAGTTAAGTGTGTGTTTTTAAATAAAATTATAACCTTGCTCAAAACTAAAAAGGTGACGAAGTACTATAGGACATTAAAAGCGCCATGGTCATAGCACTTGTTTAGTGCAGCCGGGATAGACGACGGAACTCAACTCTGATGGCCGCCCTGCGACCTGTTTTTAATGCTGCCCTATGGCTCCTCAAAGTGTCTCTGCAGTGTGACCTTTCTATGCAGCTTTATCAATCTTGGATTTTTGAAGCATTGCTCCCTTCACAGCTACAGCAATAAAAGGAAATTGTACACCCAGTGGTGCCATTATGCTCCACTCACATTGAGTGCAAGCCATCTGGTGGCAGTAAACCCAGGAAAGTCACTCTTAGGTGTTAGCTAGAGTTGGTGAGACACTTACTTAGATTACTATTTCTGCACCTAGAGGCATCTAAAAGTCCTAATGGCTACATCTCATCTTGTTATTTAGAGCATCTGAAATGCACCCATATGAAGAAACAGAAAGTTTATCTAAATTTTTTCAAACAGCCAAGCAGAAATGTTAAAATAATCAATTATGAGAAATAACTGTGTTGAGCTTTTTGTCTTGTGTGAGTGTGGTAGTTTTCTTTTGCTGTCGTAGCAAGTTACCACAAACCTAATGGCTTAGAACAACACAAGTTTTATTACCTCAGAGTTCCGTACATCAGAAGTCTACGCGGCTGGGTTGGTTTCTCCTCTTGGAGTCGCTCAAGTCTGAAATCAGGCTGTTGGCCCTCAGGCTCTTACTGGGAAGTTCTAAGAAGATCCTATTCCAAGCTCATTCAAGCATTAGCCAAATTCAGTCCCATGCAGATGGAGACGGAGGGCCCCATTTCCTTGCTGGATGTTGGCCAGGTGCTGTTCTTGGATCCTAGATGCCACCTTGCTCCCTCCTCAGCCCCATCTTTCTGCCTTCCTCTTCTGCTCTTAAGGGCTTGTTCAACTGCATTTCAAGCCTGCCAAGATAATGCAAGATCACTTCTGTATCTTAAGGTCAGCTGACTAGTAACCTTACTTTCATCTGCAAATCCCCTCACAGCACTAGCTACATTCATATTTCTCAACCAGGGGGCAGGAAACTTGGAGGGACATCTTTAGAATTCTCAATAACAAAATGAAGAACAAAAGGGCAAACTCACTTTACGGTTGCTATAGCAGCCTTGATTTTAAAATGTGAAGACTTCCAGCAGCTGTTACTGACTTCCCCAACACTATTCCTAAGTAGCAATTCCCTCCCATGCATACACTGGAAAGATTTTATTGGTACTACTACTTATAAGAGTCAGCTCCAGCTGTCTTGTAGTAACTCTTTCAGAAGTGCCTTCCAGAAATTCTCACATCTATTTCCATAATTAAGATCAAATGCATCTTTTCTCTTTCAGAAGAAAAGGACAAGTAATCTCAGTTCTACTGAGTTTTCTTTGTATTTTTCTTTTATAAACAGTGCAGGTATAATCTGATAGTTTTTCTTCCTTCTTTCCATTCCTCATCATTTTCACACTCGATATTTTTATTTTCCGGGAAAGAGTGGCCCACAGACATTCCCCACTCTTTTAACTGATCATTAGCCAGAAGTTTGGTTTGTTTGTAGAGTACAGTATTGTCCTAGCTTGAATTATACAATCCTCTGTGGCTGAGTTATTAGAATCTAGATATTCTACCATTTAGCATATGCTTTGCCCCATGTAAAGGACCACTTGGTGAGTTTTTCAAAGCTTCTAAGGTAGAAATTTGCCAACATGGGTAAATTTCTAGGAGATTAAAGGAAAGGAGGTTTTCATTTTTAATCACTTCCTTCCGATTCAGTTAGGAGGTGTAAGCTGTTTTCACCTAAGAACTGTCTTTCTTAACATTTTTGCCTCAAATTTTAAGAAGCTTTTTTTATAGGGGAGAAATGTAAGAGGACCGTTTGTTAGTGTCAGATGCCATTTTGAAGTGTGTAGATACAAATGGCATCTTGGAAACAACAGAAGTTCCCCACACTTCTGAAGGAGGAAAGTCCACTTTCAGGGTGCCGGATTGGTTGGGTTCTGATGGGCATTCTCTCCCAAGATAACTCCTTGTGTGTGGTCACAAGGCAGAATGCACTGCTATTTCTCAGGAGTCTCCTTTGTAAAGAAGCTAACCCCATTCATGAAGGCCACACCCTATGACCTAATCAACTCCGAGGCCCCAATCCCAATACTACCATACTGACAGGATTTCAACATGTGGATGTGAAGGGACGCAGTCAGTCAGTCCATCACAAGGGCCAAAACTACAGGGAGGAAAAGGCAGCATCAGGGACTGACCTGGAGCCAGAGAGCACATGGGTCTTTGTACTTCCTTCCTGACCTGTGGCCACAGGTTTCAATCATGTCACCCCACAGAGCTGGAGACAGACACAGTTTTGGGAAAGACTGATGGCTGCAGGCAGCTGTAGTCCCCAGAACATCTACTTGGGAGGGTTGGAGAGTTGCACAAAAGGGGAGGATAAGATCAAGAGCACGTGCGTGTCTTTGCATCTAATAAACTTTCCTTTTTTCAGTGGTTATTATTGGTAGTACGTTATCAGTGAGTGATCAAAGTGTTCACAAAATAAGAAATATGCCTCAAGGAGAACATATCTCATAGATAAGTAAGCTTTTACAAAGCCACATGGATTCCCAGCATTAATAAGCCTTTGAAGTACAGTTTGTTAAAATTTCCTACAAATAAATAAATTGAAAGATTAGATGACTCTGTATAGGGAATTAAGTAATGAACTGAAACAAAAGTTAGAAAAGGTTGCTTTATTAATAGCTATTAATAATCCAGAACATAATGGCAAAGCTTGGAAATCTTCAAGCCTATAATATGACATTTAAAAGGCAGGTAGCCAATTACAGATAATCCCTTGTTACTCAGTTTTATTTTTCTGTTTCTCAGAAGATGGAGGACTTGGAATGCAATGAACTGGATCCCATCAGCACGACTCATTATTTATTGAGCTTGTTTCACTGGAAGCCACCTGCTTGAGGAAGTGAATATTGCATTTCTATTTTACCCTGTGTCCTAGCATAATAATTTATTATGTATGTGTTAAAGCTCAGGTTTTGTGACATTGCCTGTGAAATCACATCTGGCTAATGAAGCATAATTTGGATTAGCAGAGAAGGAAGAAATCACTGGTCTTATTCCTTTTCGAAGTTAATGTACTTTTGCCCCGTGATGTTTCTTTTTGCTGTTGCTGCATTTATCATCGGGCTGTGGCCGGCAGTGCTGACTGCGGTGGGTGCACTCAGTGGGAAGCTGAAGTCCCGAGGTGTGAGGCGTCCACCACGAATATGCTAGACTAGAGCTTCCCGGGCATTTGTAGAGTACAGGGCAGAAGGACCCTGGCACAGGGACTGGACCACATGGCTCCTCTCCAAGCTCCCAAAATGGTCACTAAAGTAATCAAAGCCCAGAGAGTACAGCTGACACTGCAAGTGGGACCAGTCACGAAAGAACAACTGTGAAAGGGTTTTGGAGCACAAAGGACCACACGCACAATTAGAACACTGTAATGGTTTTACCCACACAGCATTCAGTCTCTTTTTCCCTCTGATTTCCTTGTAATTTAGCCCAATGGGAAACTTTTAGCAGACATTTCCTAGAGCAGTTAACTCTGTGGCAACCATCAGTTTTAATTGGAACCATGTAGCTAAAACCCTAGGTAGTACTAGACAACGACAGGGCGTCTTTTAACTCAGGTATTTTGGGTTCTGCTCTGGGCTTCTCTGCAGCAGTGTTCCCTGATGCATGGTTGACTCCAGAAGGTATGGACCCAGGCAGTCTTCATACAGGGGCAGTGTTTAATCCTCAGCGAGAGGGGAGCTCATCCGTCTCCTGATGGCTCGCATTTATGAGGGGGCCTGGGGAGTGCAGGAGGTGCATGCAGCGACCACTGCTCTGAGGGCCGAACAGCAGAGATTTACCGTCAGCCGTAGGTAGCTGGTCTCTGGCCACTGAGGCATTCTGTCCCTGCAGCTCAGCAAAGCAATTACCAAGCCATCATTGTCCTGATTTATAAAGAAATGGCCTTCCCTGGGAGAAGACAGTCAGGTGCATAGTAATCCAGACAGCAGGAGTGAGCTAATCTTAAAAAAAAAAAAAAATGAGAGAAACTTATTTCTCCAGAAATTGCTCTGACTTGGCTGTGATGAGATACCAAGTTTGTACACAGATGTAGAGAGAGAAGTCAAGAACTCTTCAAGTAAGTTCAGCCTTCCATGATGCTTACCCATCGAAAGTACACAGAGGTGTGGCTAATCCTAATACAGTTAATACTGCTTGCTACTCACGGTTTGTGTTTCAGATAATGTTCTTCAAATTCACTCAAAATAATGAGGCCTCACTGCAGACTTCACTCAAGCAGGGCTAAGAAGCCACCTTACAATCCTATATACTCTCTTCCCGGGCAGATAGAGAACACCAAACGTGACACTTTCTGTCCACGGAAGCTGTGCAGACAGGTTATTGGGACTCTTCTAGCAGAACTAGAACTTATCAACCAAGCAGGAGAGCAACCCCCTCTAGGCAGATGTCCATAAATGGAAAAGTACTGTTCGTGTTAATGAGATCAGCTCATTAGCTGCTGAGCAAAAAGAAAAAGGAAAGGAAATCGATGTACTTTTATTTTAAAGAGTGCATTTTCACAGCAGTTCCGTGTGTCATATGCCGAGGGCCTTGGCATGCTCTGAGTTACACCCAACAATAGGTCGGCTGTGCACCTTGAGGGCAGGTACAGTTGTGTGTGCCATCACCCCATCCCCAGACACACGGCCCTGGATTTTTGCAGTGGCAGCTTCTCTGAGTGAAGACAAGAGAGGCAGACTTGGTGAGGTCACACTGTCCCCAGACCCCTGCAGCCCTCCCAGGGGGTAGGGGGAGGTCAGGCTGGGTGCTGTTGTGGTGGTTGATCAGCGAGCGCACAGGCAAGCACAGCATCTTCACATGCCGGCGGAAGTGCGAGGTGGGGCTTCGGGTCTCCGAACCACAGGCCGGGTCTCCCTGTGCCCTAGTGGAAGGCACAATGCAGACGTGAGCCTCACCCATGCGGACAAAGCCATCTGGCTTCTGAAGCCAAGACTTGAGATTTAGGAAAGCAAGGAGCTGCTCAGATCACTTCTGTCGATTCATTCTTAGACTTTCTGGGCCCAGCCTCAGAATATGATTGGGAAAAAACAAAAAGCATACGTGACATAAAAATACACAAAATGTTGGCGAAATATCAGTGCTCGGAGATCCCTCCCCTGAATCCTTCAAGTAAGGCTCAGATGAGAAGGCAGGTCAGCGACGTGAAACCTGAGGCCCACGGGCCACACCGTGGCCAGGACCTTTCTGTATTGCTGCAAGTATGGGGTTGCATATTTTTAAAGTTGCTAAAAGCAGGAGAAATGACAGAGCCCCCATATGATCCCAGGAGATAAAATATTTATTCTCTGGTTCTTTACAGAAGAAGTTTCTGGCCCTTGATTTAGAAGTTCATGGATAGGAAGATCCCTGTACCATTTAGTGTTTTTCATGGAAGCAAAAGCAGGTACACTTCACGATGAGTGCTGGGCGTGATTCCCCACACTGCATGTGTGAGCGCCCAACAATTGCCGATAAATTCATTAGCTGTGAGTTTGATTCCTGGTACCAAAAAAAGAAAAAAATTCACGAGCTGCTGAGGAGGTAACTGCATGGTCAAGGAATTAGCATGATCCATATTTATATTGTACTGAGATCTCCCCTCACAAGTCAAGTGATGTTTCCAGTCCTTCACAGCTCAACCACCAGAAGCCTGTGGCCCCTTGTCTAAATGCCATCACTCTTGGGGTGAGGATCTGCGTGCCTCCAGCTCGTTAGGAGAAGCCTAGCAAGTATTGTTCAGGGCCTGTAAATCACATAGCCCAGTAGACCATTACATGGCTTCTTGTCAGTCAGTAAATATTTCATTTGCTGCTGCCGAATTTCCTGCTGTGGGCTGAGCCCAAGGTTCTCAGCCTTGCCTGTGTGAACACCACCTGGCCAGCGGGACCCATTGAAGCCCGGCTCCCTGCAGCAGGAGAGGCTCCTGAGCCTCTTTTTTTTTTTCCCAAGGTCAAAGACAATTCCAACCCAGCAAAAGTGTGAACCACTGAGAACCACTGGGCTAAGCAGGAGTTGGGTGCTGAGGAGCCCCAACCCAGATGCCCACAGAAGTCAGCCACACACCTGCACCTGTTGATGTCTGTGTTGAGGGCACATACTGAATGTAGTAGGATGATTAGTGGTGGTCCTGGATGCGCCGTCTACTACAGACCAGGAGTGCTACCCCTGCCGGGCCGCCAGCACTCATGCAGTTACAACTATGAGGTCCGCAGGTAGCGGGCATTGCCACGTGTTCCCTAGGAGAAATTTGCCCTTGGTAAGACCCCTTGGTCCAGAAGGAAGAAGGCCTGAGAAGATCATGTGCTGTTCCATTCGGTGAGCTCCCACATGTGCCCTCGACCTGTCCTCCCAGCCTCTGGAGCTGAGGCGGCAAGTGAGCAAGGGCTCCAGAAGACATTGAGCTGGGAAGGGGCATGAAGGCGCAGCCCAGCTCAGGAGGACATGACTTGGCTCTGGGCGGGTCCTGGCTGGTGCGGTGGCCTGAGAGCGTGGCTTAGAGGTAGAAAGCAGGACATTCCAGGGCCAGGGCTCATGCAGCGTTAGAACTGCAGGCAGCCTCTCCTTAGCCAAGGTGCAAAATTTGGAGGCTCTCAACTCTGCTGTAGATGTCCCACGCATCCCTCAGGGACCATCAGCACCCGTAGCAGGCCTGGCATCTAAATTTGAGAGAGTCACGTTTATGCTGACACCAATAGAGGCCAAATCATAAAGGCCAAGGAGCAGCTGGGCATGGTGGCACCTGCCATTATAGGAGGCTGAAGCGGGATGTTGCTGAGTTTGAGCCCAGCCATAGCAACTTTGGTACTTAGTGATACTCTGTCTCCAAATAAAAAATAGGGGCAATCAGGGGATGTGGCTCCATGTAAGGTCCCGAGTTCAATCCCCAGTAATAAAAGAGTGCCAAGGAAGAAGGGAGAGAGAAAAGGAGGTAAAAGGGAAACCCAGAGGAATAACTGGCCTCAAACCAGACCATGAGAAAGCTCTTCCTCCGATCCAGGATAAATAGACATGGGTGTAAGTGCAAATATGTGATAATCCCAAGTGCTCGGGGCACGTGAACAGTAGGATGCACGGCCAGATGAATGCTCATGTCTCAAACCGAACAGTGTCACTGGTCAGTTAATATTACATGCCATCCTTAGTTGTCTTTTGTTTCTTTGAAAAGTGAGACTGTCCCAAGCAACCCAGGATGGGGCTGGAGTGCCAGAGGCAAACTACAATTAAAAAGTCTCCATTCAGATGGCTGAACAAATGTCCGATCCGATCGAATAAGGATCTCGCATGGGGGTAAACTGGTTGTGAATTAGACCTGCTCCTGGTCTCCTTAGCTATAATCCAGGGAAGAGCTGAAGGCACAGGTAGTAGCCAACATGCTCTGAGCACCTTCAGCAGACACATTAGCACCAGGTAGAGTACTAGGTAGACGCATAAAGATGACATGCTTTCACATTCTCCAGAAGGTGCCCGTGCGGTTGTGAGGTCTCAGGCTCAATAACTCCAGTATGAAATCATTGGTGATCAATGACACAGGTTTCAAGAGCAAAGGGAGTGTGAAGGGGAAAGCTGATCACAAAGACTTGAGTCTCCCAAGTTCTATCTTTCAGTGTTCTTTGTGGTCCGATCCCCCATATGCTGGGAATCTATGGTGGAGGCACCTTGCACGTGGAGGGGGCAAAGCCCTGCAGTTGCGCATGTGGGGTAGCACCACTGTGGACCCTATGAGAGTGCTGTGCCCGGTTTTCTTTAAACAAGAGCCGTGAGTGATGGAGGATTAGAGAAATGCGATGTCCAACATCACCGAAGGAAAGGAAAGGAGCAGTTCAGCTGGTTACACTGAGAGGAAGGAGACTCATCTTTTCACTGGAAGATAAAGACAGACATTGTTCCATTTTTCATCAGTTAGATGAAAAACTAATAGGGTCCATCTTAAGCAGAAACTTCCCAAGGACATATCCATTGATGAATCAATCAAGCTTGTAAAGATTAAATCTGAGGATTACATATGATACATATTCTTTGTGCTTTTCACAGAGAGTCTACGGGTGTTTTTTTAATGCAATGTTTTTAGATAGAACTTCGCCATGTCAGTTTTGAGGCAGATACTGAAATTACCTCTCCCGTGACACCTAGAAGATGATCTCACTACAAGAAGGAGGAGCTTTCTAGTTTACACATTAGCTCATTATCAAATACTTGGGACCTTAGTTACAAGTAGCCATTCAGTGGTCAATCCAGAACTGTACCAGAAATTTTACTTATAAACAGTGAAACACTCAATTAGGGTTATAGTAAATATGCAGAAGAAAAATTTGAGCTATGTTAAAGTTACAAGTTTTATTATAAAACTCTTAGCTTTATAACACATTGTTAACATGATTATATTTTAAGCATGACATCCATCTACCTTTACTTATTAATCAAAAGTCTTCAACAACAGTAAAAATCTTAGTATAATAGTTGAGAGAATAGATCTTGTGTTTAAGAGGAAGAGATGGATAAGAAACCGTCCTTGCATTTGAAGCAACAACCAAGGGTCCGATTATATGTTTCACCCATTTAGGAATAGTTGGTTAAAGGTGGAAACTCAAGCCAAAAAGCTTATAGGAAACTTTTACCCATAGAAAAGAGATGTATACACTTGTATCTGTTTAAAAATATATACTGAGCTTCCTCACAGCTATAAACAATAAGGACATCTGTGTGTGTGTGTGTGTGTGTGTGTGTGTGTGTGTGTGTGTGATAGCCCTGTCTCTGCTGAGTCTTAACTAATTAATCTTCCATGTTTCTCAATATCTTTCACATTTAATATGGTAGCCAATTAATAGCATTTAACTTTTGGAGGAGAATTGAATAGTAAAGAAAAATGCCGGAATTAACACTGACAGAGCTAATGTTGATGAAGTTGCTCATTCCTGTTCTTTCCTCTGGGTTGGTCTGCACATGTATCGATCATCAGTGAAATTAGTGCTGATCATTATGAAGCCTATTTGTGAAGCAGGAGGCAGCCTGTCCCTGTCGGAAGGATGCTCAAAGGAAAGGCTGAGCTCACCAGACCAGGCGAGGGGTAGAAGATATTTCAGACTCAAGTGTCTAGGCACTTTCCTGAGCATGCTTTTAAATCTGAATTCCATAATTCAATCAGAAAAACTACCCCACCAAACTACCAAGATTTACACCTACTCATGCATTGCCATGCGATATTCTCTGGCTGGGAAAGTCTGACTGGAATTTTGGACAAACTTACTCTGTCAGCATCAAAGCTCAACCTAATCTAAATCACTTCAAGAGGAAATGCTCTAAAAACCTCTTTTCTCAGGGCCAGCCTTCTGAGTTTAAATACTATGATGCCTCTTACCAGCCTTTTTGTAACAGAAAGTTCGTTCCTCCTCCCACCCCATCCCCACCAGGGATCAGAAACAAAGGTTTCCTACACAAAGGTTGCCACAAGACGGAATTTATAAAATTTTATGTTAAAAATTCAGTAAATATTTGCCTAGGTACATTATCTGAGGAACTAAATGAGTTTTGCTTATATTTTAAGATCAGCAAATGCCAAAAATCCTAATTTAAATTGAATAACCTTTCCTAGTATTACATGAAAATACTGATAGATCCTCTTTTAACACAGCGTATGAAACTTTTTAGATATCCAAGGAAATACTTATGTTCAGTAGCCTTTTAGTATTAGGCCTACTTTATTGTATTTTAATTTCCCCAAAATCCATAACAAAAAGGGCCTGAAGCCCCTGCCCTTTGCCCCTGTATGGGCCTGGGTTTTGCTGTATGGGCCTGGGTTTCTCCTACTCTCTGTCCTGTGGCCCCAGAAAGCCTCTGTAAGGCACAGCTCCTTCATCAGTGAAATAGAATTAAGCACACAGCAGAAGCTGTTGTGAAAATGAAATGGAAAAAAATACCTTTGTCACTTACAGCGATGGCTTGGAGATCCATTCTGTTCTGTTTCTCCAGCCACTTCTGAAGTTCACAGATTCTTGGGATCTGCTCCATGGCCTCCCAGCTTCAGCAAAGAGCATATCCTTGCCTCAGCCAAACCCTCCCCATAGGGCAAGAGCTTCATTCTCAATTTGTGAGTCATCAAGGTGATGAAAATTACAACCCAGACTTTCTGAGTCAGACTCCAGGATGGAGTCGAACACTCTATGTCTTACCAGAACCCCAGGTCACTCGGAGGCTCCTAAACTTTGAGAACCAATGCCCTACCTAAGTAATACTCAGCATCATCTCCTCCAAGGTCTCTAAGTTCTTCCAGGCTTTTTGTAACTTCCATTAAGCACCTTCTCCAGTATCCCTTCTGTGTTGTCCATAGCCGTTGAAGAAATTCTCTGCTGAAGCCAAACCCTAACCATGGATAAAAGAGGAAAACATACTTTCAAGTAATAGAGTAATTAGCAGCAAGCCAAAGAATCACCACCAACAAGGACATCTTGTGTGTTTTGGGAGGCCTGGAAGCTCTTTCATGGCTAGGTGTCCCAGTGTTCCCTCTGTTAGCCTTATCTCAGATGTATGGCACAGAGAAGAGTTTAAACCAATTCCATCCCATAAGAGATGCCATTGACACCTGTCTTACTGACTTTTCTCACTGATGAGACAAAGTACTCGACACCAAATGTTAAAGGAGAAAAGCTTTATTTTGGCTCAGAGTTTGTAGAGGTTCAGTCCATAGTTGCCTGGCTCCAAGAAGTTGGCATGGAAAAGGAGCAGCACAGAAGTAAAACAGTTCATGGCATTGCAGGGCAGGCAAAAGGCAGCAAAGCAGCAAACAGCAGCAGGAGGTGGCGGCAGCAGACAGCCTTTCCCTTTTATCCTTCCCAGGCTACCCACCTTTTGAGTGGTGCCACCCACAGCCACACCCACACCCACACAGAGGGTGGGTCTTCCCATTATTCACACCCAGGATTACGCTAAACCAATTCAAGAGTTCTCTAAGAAGAACGTTTTGAATCAAAAAGCTTATGATTCCCATTGTAAATGATGTGAACCTTGAAGACTTTCTGAAAGTGTCCCGTTCTCAGCAATCACAGGACTCTAATTTAGTAATCATGCACCTTTGATCCCAGCATCACCCCCTAAATCTTAACATCACACACCCTAGATACAGCCACCTCCAGAAAGCCCCACCTATAACTGCATGAGGCTTTCCAGTAACATCTAGATACATGCCATGACAATACCCCAGTGGCTAAATTGTGACAGGAACCCTATGTCTTTAGAGTAAATTCCTAGAAGTCTACTTCTAGTTGGACCAAGGCAGAATATATAGAGATAGAGATGATAAAGATGAGATGATAGAGATGATAGAGATAGAGATGATAGAGATAGAGATAATAGAAATATGTATTTTAGATATCTAGATATTTCAGTTAGTTGAAAACTCTGTCTTTGGACTGTTTCAAAGAAGAACCCTTTCTCTAAGAAGAACCCTTTGAATCAAAAAGCTTATGATTCCTGTTTTGTTGTTTTTTTTTTTTGGTTTTTCTCCGGTACCGGGAACCAAACTCACAACCTTGCGCTTGCCAAGCAGGCTCTTTGCTGCTGAGCTAAATCCCCAGCCCCTATGATTCCTGTTTTAATGATGTAAACCTTGAAGACTTTCTGAAAGCGTCCCATTCTCAGCAATCACAGGACTCTGAAAGATCATGCTAGGAATTCTGCAGTCTCTGATTCATGAATTACATGTACAGCCTGGAATGGTGGCGCACACCTGTAATCCCAGCACTCGGGAGGCTGAGGCAGGAGGATCATCACAAGTTTGAGACCAGCCTGGGCTACAAAGTAAGCTCAAGGCTGGCCTGGACTGCAAAGTGAGACCCTGTCTCAAAAAAACAAGTTACATGCAGATATCTGTCTTTTACTCTATTCAGGATGCATTTGTTGAAGCCATCTCTACTCATTCAGTCTATACTTTGGATAAACATTCTACAAAGGGAAAAAGTGTTTTCTTTAACACTATCAGAATGTTCCCTTGGTGACCTCTGTGAGGGTTGCTGACATGTTCTTTGTTTTGCAGGAATGTGAGTTCAGCCGGAGAGGAGGCCCGCAGAAGGATGCGGGAATGTGACGGACTCACGGACGCCTTGCTGTATGTGATTCAGTCTGCGCTGGGGAGCAGTGAGATCGATAGCAAGGTTGGTAGGACTTGCATAGATTAAGCTTCATAGAGAATAAAGACACCTTGGGGCCGGATGAGCAGCTAACAGTGATGGAGAGCTAATATAGCACTTCATGCTCCACGCTGAGCTCTGCCTTGGTTTGCTTATGTGACCCTAACATTGTTCACATGCGACTTCTCCTTATAGGCTTAGAACAAACTGCATCCCAGCTCTTTACTACCAATAAGTAAAAACTACAGATGCTCCAGATGGAGGCATAAATGCTTGCACACCATGTTACCCACTGCTCTTGGTTTTATTTTATGATATCCACTCTTAAAGAAAAAGGATATTAAAACTATCTGAGATTTGAATAATCCTATATTCCTAAAAGTTAATTGCTTAGGAAAAAACATATATTATGTGCCATTTTAAAATCCTATCAAAAATATTTTTAAAAGCTCAAAACACAAAATTAATGAAGCTGCCAACATCATAGATCATCAGGATGTATTTACTGCTTTACTTCACAAGCCAAAAATGGAATGGGCTTCTCCAGGATTTGGGTTATGTTGTCTTAAGTTAGTTTCAGATCATGCAGAACATAAAGCTATAACTTCATCATATCCTGACACAAACACAGACTCGCCCCAACTTTTCAAGTAGTACATGTGATAAAAGTGATAATTTAATAATGTGCTTCTCAGGAGCCACCCTTACTGATATTTGGGGCTGAATAGTTCTTGAGGGTACGGGACCAGGCATTGTAGGGTGTTAAGCAAGCATGTAGCACCAGACACAGTGGCATCCCCACCTCACCCATCCCAGTTGTAACAAAGAAAATTGTCTCCAGACAAGGCCACATGTCCTGCAGAGAATAAAACTGGCCTCGATTGTGGACCAGTCCTGTGATCCCATGGTTTGCAACCCCAAGTGTCAGAATTTCCTCTGGAGCATGGGTGACGACATCTGCACAGACCCCGTTATAGCCCCCTGCTCTACAACCCTTCCAAAATGATAAAATAACTCATTGTGCATCTGGATTAAGATCTTGCCTCAGTAGCTGGAGCTTTGAAACCTACCAATTGGGAACCTGCCATAATGTGCAGTAGTTGAAACGTCAGATAAAGAACACATAAGAAAGATTCTATTCACTTAGCTATTAATTGGCCTCGTGGGTGAGTTAGCCTAGCACTCTTCAACTTAGCCCACACATTACCGTTACCAAGAAACTTAGAAAATTACTAATGCCCAAGCCTTACTCCCCAAAACCTTGGACCCAAGACCCCATGCAGGACTCCTGTCATCCGAGCGCAGGTTCGCTGCAGTCCTGGACACGGCTTGTCGTCCTACTCCTGCTCGCCGGCTTTGCACCATTCACGTCCCTTATGCTGTTAATTTCAAAGATGGAATATAATGTAATAAAGACTTAAGCAGTGCTGTTTTGTGGAATTCCTTACGGACCATTTTAGACCTTTTAGACCTTTTAATATCATTGACAGGAAAATTAAATCCCTAAAGCAGTGACCAGTCAAAATGTCTTGGGAGGGGCTGGGGATTTAGCTCAGCGGCAAAAGCGCCTGCCTGGCAAGCGCAAGGTCGTGAGTTTGGTTCCCGGTACCGGAGAAAAACCAAAAAAAAAAGAATTTATTTATTGGGGGAATGAAAGCTTCGGTCGAAGAGTAGAACCGAAAGGGGGCCCCAGTGAGCTGCCCAAGACTC